>NC_068448.1:73244117-73406617 GCF_023373465.1 Oncorhynchus keta
GATGGAGGTGGGGATGGAGGGGGAGGATGGAGGGGGTGGAGGGAGGGATGGAGGTGGGGATGGAGGGGGAGGATGGAGGGAGGGATGGAGGAGGGGGGATGGAGGGAGGGATGGAGGTGGGGATGGAGGGGGAGGATGGAGGGGGGTGTGGAGGGAGGGATGGAGGGGGAGGATGGAGGGAGGGATGGAGGGGGTGGAGGGGGTGGAGGGAGGGATGGAGGGAGGGATGGAGGGGGTGGAGGGAGGGATGGAGGTTGGGATGGAGGGGGAGGATGGAGGGAGGGATGGAGGGGGTGGAGGGAGGGATGGAGGTGGGGATGGAGGGAGGGATGGAGGTGGGGATGGAGGGGGAGGATGGAGGTGGGGATGGAGGGGGAGGATGGAGGGAGGGATGGAGGTGGGGATGGAGGGGGAGGATGGAGGGAGGGATGGAGGTGGGGATGGAGGGCGAGGATGGAGGGAGGGATGGAGGTGGGGATGGAGGGGAGGATGGAGGGAGGGATGGATGGAGGGGGAGGATGGAGGGAGGGATGGAGGTGGGTATGGAGGGGGAGGATGGAGGTGGGGATGGAGGGGGAGGATGGAGGGAGGAGAAAATGTAGATTATGGAGGTGGTCACCAGCCACTAAAGGATAACAACCACATGTCCGGCCGCTTCCTCCTCTGAGCGTTTCTCCCTGTAACTGCCAGCTAGCTTTCTGTCTCTATATCTGACAGACCAGTGTGCTGACAGCCCAGCCCCTCCCCATGTGTCCAACCCCTTGTCTTACCCGATGCCACACTGTCTCCTGACCCCTCCCCATAGTGCGGCAGGGTAGCCTAGTGGTTAGAGCGTTGGACTAGTAACCGAAAGGTTGCAAATTCGAATCCCCAAGCTGACAAGGTACAGATCAGTCGTTCTGCCCCTGAACAGGCAGTTAACCCACTGTTCCTAGGCCGTCATTGAAAATAAGAATTTGTTCTTAACTGACTTGCCTAGTTAAATAAAGAAAAAAGAAAAAAAATAGTGACATCATCAAAGCGAGCCCTTCAGGAGACTCTCACTCAGGCCCCACGCGGCTCTCCCATAACCCCCAGCACACCACATTAGACATTACACCACTCTGTGGCCCCCACTCTTCCCATTTTATATGGAAAGTATTTGTCAGTAATCAACAATCTACATTTTCTGCAAAGATTTAATTTGTAACACCTGGTACAAACCGCAGCTAAGGTATATCAGAATACTGGGATATGGGTAGAGTGACTGTTTATGATCAAAGATACACCTGTCCTGTAAAGATGTTATGGAATTGGAATTGGACACAATTGTAGACAAACCAAAATACATGAGTGTAGAATATAGACAAATGAGTTGTTGAGGAGACAGAAAGCAGAAGGTTTATCATAGTGTGGTGTTGGATCAGGAGGAGTACAAATGGGCCGTCAGTGGGAGTAATGGAGAGTGGCTGAGAGTGGGTTCCTTCTCTTAGTGGATCACATGGGAATTAATGGACAAAACAGCCACCTCTCCACTTACACAACCGCAACTTGCCAATGGTAGATTAAGAAACTCATGAGCCTTGATGTAAACTGTTGAGCGACAGTACGTCTTCTCTTACCATTGTTGTTGAAACCACAGTTTTGCATCTCCTGAATTGCATGCTCAGTTGTTGTGAATGAACTATTCATTGGTTGATAGATCCATCATATTGTGTCGCAATGTCCTTTTTAATGTAATCCCCACCAAAAACTGAAATGAACAATGATGTTGGTTATGATGCGCATGAAATCACTACTAGTGTGTTCTTTATTTATATATATATATACATATACTAAGTACCAGTCTCAAGTTTGGGTTTTTCTTCATTTTTACTATTTTCTACATTGTAGAATAATAGTGAAGACGTCAAAACTATGGAATCATGCAGTAACCAAAAAAGTGTTAAACAAATCCAAATATATTTTAGATGTTAGATTCTTCAAAGTAGCCACCCTTTGCCTTAATGACAGTTTTACACACTCTTGGAATTCTCTCAACCAGTCTTGAAGGAGTTCCCACATATGCTGAGCCCTTGTTGGCTACATTTCCTTCACTCTGCGGTCCAACTCATCTAAAACCATCTCAACTGTATTGAGTTCGGGTGATTGTGGAGGCCAGGTCATCTGATGCAGCACTCCATCACCCTCCTTGGTGAAATAGCCATTGTACAGCCTAGGTGTGTTTTGGGTCATTGTCCTGTTGAAAAACAAATAAGAGTCCCACTAAGTGCAAAACAGATGGGATGGCGTATCGCTGCAGAATGCTATGGTAGAAATTCTGGTTAAATGTGCCTTGAATTCTAAATAAATCACAGACAGTGAAACGAGCAAAGCACCCCCACACCATCGCACCTCCTCCTCCATACTTCATGGTGGGAACTACATAAATGAAGATCATCCATTCACCTACTCTGCATCTCACAAAGACATGGCGGTTAGAACCAAAAATCTCAAATTTGGACCCATCAGACCGATGGACAGATTTCTCCCGGTCTCGTATTTCATTGCTTGTGTTTCTTGGCACAAGCAAGTCTCTTCTTATTATTGGTGTCCTTTAGTAGTGGTTTCTTTAGATCAATTTGACCATGAAGGCCTGATTCACACAGTCTGTTACTTGAACACTGCAAAGCATTTATTTGGCCTGCAATCTGAGGTGCAGTTAACTCTAGTGAACTCTGCAGCAGAGGAAACTCTGGGTCTTCCATTGCTGTGGCAGTCCTCATGAGAGCCAGTTTCATCATAGCGATGGATGATTTTTGCGACTGCACTTGAATAAACTTTCAAAGTTCTATAAATGTTCCATATTGACTGACATTCATGTCTTAAAGTATGAAGGACTGTCATTATTATTTTTTTTATCCCCGGATTCCCACCGCAAACGGAACATTTACAGCTGGATCTTCACAACTAGCTAACTAGCTAAACGCAACCCCGGATGATTACTCCTGGCTAGCGTTTCCATCCACTTAGCTTGAAGCTAGCCCTGCCAGAGCTCCTGTGCTATCACCGAAGCATACTCCTGGGCTACAATATCCGGACCCACGACCGGTCTATCGATGTCACCGCATGAAGAGGCATAAACAGACTCACCCCATCGTGACGTCCCCCAAAGACTAACTTTCTAGCCCTTGCTATCTGCTTGCTTGCTAATTCGGCCTGCTAACTGCTAGCTTGTTTAGCCCTGGGTCCGCTAACTGCTACCTTGCTCAGCCCTGGCCTACTAACTGTTAGCTTGTTAGCACAGGCCTGCTAACTGTCTGAATCGCCGCGTCCCCAGCCAGCCCAACCACTCACTGGACCCATACTTACTTTCAATCTCTTTTCGATTTTTAATTCGATTATACCTTCCGGTAACCTGCCTCACCCAATGTGATACGGAATCACTATTATTTTTCATTTTTAGAACACATTCAAGAACCTCCAGAAGCTAACCAGCTAACTAGCTACAAGCTATTTAGTCATTGTTAGCCGCTGCTAGCGGCTTTACCTTCTGCACAGCCAGCCATTTTTTTTTTTACCTGGATAATACTCGCCAGTCCCATCCACCGCTGCCCCCTGGACACTGATCACTTGGCTACATAGCTGATGCATGCTGGACTGTCCATTAATCACGGTACTCCATTATGCTTGTTTATGTTTTATCTGTCGGCCCCAGCCGCACTCAGGCTCTGTGTGTAGTTAATCCGACCCTCCCTGCCTAGTCAACGCTATTTTACCTGCTGTTGTTGTGCTAGCTGATTAGCTGTTGTTGTCTCACCTATTGTTTAGCTAGCTCTCCCAATTCAACACCTGTGATTACTCTATGCCTCGCTGTATGTCTCTCTCAAATGTCAATATGCCTTGTATACTGTTGTTCAGGTTAGTTATCATTGTTTTAGTTTACAATGGAGCCCCGAGTTCCACTCTTCACACCCCTGATATCTCCTTTGTCCCACCTCCCACACATTCGGTGACCTCACCCATTTACAACCAGCATGTCCAGAGATACAACCTCTCTCATCATCACCCAGTGCCTGGGCTTACCTCCGCTGTACCCGCACCCCACCATACCCCTGTCTGCGCATTATGCCCTGAATATATTCTACCATGCCCAGAAATCTGCTCCTTTTACTCTCTGTCCCCAATGCTCTAGGCGACCAGTTTTGATAGCCTTTAGCCACACCCTCATACTACTCCTCCTCTGTTCCGCGGGTGATGTGGAGGTAAACCCAGGCCCTGCATGTCCCCAGCCACCCTCATTTGTTGACTTCTGTGATCGAAAAAGCCTTGGTTTCATGCATGTCAACATCAGAAGCCTCCTCCCTAAGTTTGTTTTACTCACTGCTTTAGCACACTCTGCTAACCCTGATGTCCTTGCCGTGTCTGAATCCTGGCTCAGGAAGGCCACCAAAAATTATGAGATTTCCATACCCAACTATAACACTTTCCGTCAAGATAGAACCGCCAAAGGTGGAGGAGTTGCAGTCTACTGCAGAGATAGCCTGCAATGTAATGTCATACTTTCCAGGTCCATAGCCAAACAGTTCGAACTACTAATTTAAAAAATTACTCTCTCCAGAAATAAGTCTCTCACTGTTGCCGCCTGCAACCGGCCCCCCTCAGCTCCCAGCTGTGCCCTGGACACCGTTTGTGAATTGATCGCCACCCATCTAGCTTCCGAGTTTGTTCTGTTAGGTGACCTAAACTGGGATATGCTTAACACCCCAGCAGTCCTACAATCTAAGCTAGATGCCCTCAATCTCACACAAATCATCAAGGGCACCCTCATAGATGTCATCCTGACCAACTGGCCCTCCAAATACACCTCTGCTGTCTTCAACCAGGATCTCAGCGATCACTGCCTCATTGCCTGTATCCGCTACGGAGCCGCAGTCAAATGACCACCCCTCATCACTGTCAAACGCTCCCTAAAACACTTCTGTGAGCAGGCCTTTCTAATCGACCTGGCCCGGGTATCCTGGAAGGACATTGACCTCATCCCGACAGTTGAGGATGCCTGGTCATTCTTTAAAAGTAACTTCCTCACCATTTTAGATAAGCATGCTCCGTTCAAAAAATGCAGAACTAAGAACAGATATAGCCCTTGGTTCACTCCAGACCTGACTGCCCTCGACGAGCACAAAAACATCCTGTGGTGGATTGCAATAGCATTGAATGGTCCCCGCGATATGCAACTGTTCAGGGAAGTCAGGAACCAATACACGCAGTCAGTCAGGAAAGCTAAGGCCAGCTTCTTCAGGCAGAAGTTTGCATCCTGTAGCTCCAACTCCAAAAAGTTCTGGGACACTGTGAAGTCCATGGAGAACAAGAGCACCTCCTCCCAGCTTCCCACTGCACTGAGGCTAGGTAACACGGTCACCACCGATAAACCTATGATTATCGAAAACCTCAACAAGCATTTCTCAACGGCTGGCCATGCCTTCCGCCTGGCTACTCCAACCTCGGCCAACAGCTCCGGCCCCCCTGCAGCTACTCGCCCAACCCTCTCCAGGTTCTCCTTTACCCAAATCCAGATAGCAGATGTTCTGAAAGAGCTGCAAAACCTGGACCCGTACAAATCAGCTGGGCTTGACAATCTGGACCCTCTATTTCTGAAACTATCCGCCGCCATTGTCGCAACCCCTATTACCAGCCTATTCAACCTCTCTTTCATATCGTCTGAGATCCCCAAGGATTGGAAAGCTGCCGCAGTCATCCCCCTCTTCAAAGGGGGAGACACACTGGACCCAAACTGTTACAGACCTATATCCATCCTGCCCTGCCTATCTAAGGTCTTCGAAAGCCAAGTCAACAAACAGGTCACTGACCATCTCAAATCCCACTGTACCTTCTCCGCTGTGCAATCTGGTTTCCGAGCCGGTCACGGGTGCACCTCACGCTCAAGGTACTAAACGATATCATAACCGCCATCGATAAAAGACAGTACTGTGCAGCCGTCTTCATCGACCTTGCCAAGGCTTTCGACTCTGTCAATCACCATATTCTTATCGGCAGACTCAGTAGCCTCGGTTTTTCGGATGACTGCCTTGCCTGGTTCACCAATTACTTTGCAGACAGAGTTCAGTGTGTCAAATCAGAGGGCATGCTGTCCGGTCCTCTGGCAGTCTCTATGGGGGTGCCACAGGATTCAATTCTCGTGCCGACTCTTTTCTCTGTATATATCAATGATTTTGCTCTTGCTGTGGGCGATTCCCTGATCCACCTCTACGCAGACGACACCATTCTATATACTTCCGGCCCGTCCTTTGACACTGTGCTATCTAACCTCCAAACGAGCTTCAATGCCATACAACACTCCTTCCGTGGCCTCCAACTGCTCTTAAACGCTAGCAAAACCAAATGCATGCTTTTCAACCATTCGCTGCCTGCACCCGCACGCCTGACCAGCATCACCACCCTGGATGGTTCCGACCTTGAATATGTGGACATCTATAAGTACCTAGGTGTCTGGCTAGACTGTAAACTCTCCTTTTCAGACTCATATCAAACATCTCCAATCGAAAATCAAATCAAGAGTCGGCTTTCTATTCCGCAACAAAGCCTCCTTCACTCACGCCGCCAAACTTACCCTAGTAAAACTGACTATCCTACCGATCCTCGACTTCGGCGATGTCATCTACAAAATCGCTTCCAACACTCTACTCAGCAAACTGGATGCAGTTTATCACAGTGCCATCCGTTTTGTCACTAAAGCACCTTATACCACCCACCACTGCGACCTTTATGCTCTAGTCGGCTGGCCCTCGCTACATATTCGTCGCCAGACCCACTGGCTCCAGGTCATCTACAAGTCCATGCTAGGTAAAGCTCCGCCTTATCTCAGTTCAATGGTCACGATGGCAACACCCACCCGTAACACGCGCTCCAGCAGGTGTATCTCACTGATCATCGGTAAAGCCAACACCTCATTTGGCCGCCTTTCATTCCAGTTCTCTGCTGCCTGTGACTGGAACGAATTGCAAAAATCACTGAAGTTGGAGACTTTTATCTCCCTCACCAACCTCAAACATCTGCTATCTGAGCAGCTAACCGATCGCTGCCGCTGTTCATAGTCTATCGGTAAATAGCCCACCCATTTTTACCTACCTCATCCCCATACTGTTTTTATTTATTTTATTTTCTGCTCTTTTGCACACCAATATCTCTACCTGTACATGACCATCGACAAACACTACAGCTAAAATGGGAGCCACTTAGAAAAACTACAAACTACAAAAACAAGCCTGAAACTCTTTCTAAAGACTGTTGATGTCTATTGGAAGCCCTAGGAACTGCAATCTGGGAGGACTTCCTTTTATATTCCCATTCCCAGCCATTGTAATCAGAGGTGAGCTGGAAAAAAAATTCTGGATGGATTGTCCTCAGGTTTTTGCCTGCCATATCAGTTCTGTTATACTCACAGACATTACTTTAACAGTTTTGGAAACTTTAGAGTGTTTTCTATCCAACACTACCATTATACAATTATTGCAATTATATGCATATCCTAGCTTCTGGATCTGAGTAACAGGTGGTTTACTTGGGGCACCTCATTCATCCAGAAGTTAAGGTCCAGGGCAGAACGTTGGGACAGGACAGCCCCCACTCTGACATCCAAAGCATAGGCCTCCACCACAAACTGACAGGAAGTTTCAAGATGAACCAAGATAGGAGCAGCGTTGAAGCAGTGTTTGAGGTCCTAGAACACCCGGTCAGTGGCAGAGGACCACATGAACGGAACCTTGGTAGAGGTGAGTGCAGACTGGGGGAAAGCCAGGGTGCTGTCACCCAGGATAAATCGGCGATAAAAGTTAGCAAACCCCATGAAACATTGCAGCTGCACCCTGGATGTAGGCTGAGGCCAATCCACCACCGCTCTCACCTTCTCGGGATCCATCTGGACACACCCAGCAGAGATGATGTAACCCAGAAAGGGGATGGTGGAAAGATGGAACTTGCACTTCTTTTCCTTCACAAACAGCTGATTCTCCAGAAGGCATTGAAGAACCTGCCATACATGGAGCACTTGTTCTTGGGGGGAGCGGGAGAAGAGGAGGATTTCATCAATGTAGACGAGGTTGAACCAGTTCAACATGTCGCGAAGAACATAATTTACCAGAGCCTGGAACACATTAGGGGCGTTGGTGAGGCTAAAGTGCAAGACCAGATTGTCGTTGTGGCCACTCGTCCCCCTCGCGTATCCTCACCCGGTGGTAGGTGTTCCGTAGATCCAGCTTGGAAAACGCGGTGGCCCCCTGGAGGCTGAGGAAACGACTGGTAGCGGGTAACTGTTTTTAACAGTAATGTCATTGAGTCCCCAGTGCAGGGTCTTGTCCTTTTTCTCCACAAAGAAGAACCCTGTGCTGGCGGCGAGGAAGAGGGACGTATAATCCCTGCAGCCAGGGAGTCCCCAATGTAGGTCTCCATAGCCTTAGTCTCTGGTCCGGACCAGAGTACAGACGTCCCCGGGGCGGCGTGGTACTAGAGAGAAGATCAATCCCACAGTCATAGGGTCAGTGCGGCGGCAGCGAAGTGGCCTGGGCCTTGCTGAACACCTCCCGGAGATCCTGGTACTCCGTGGGGATGGTGGAGAGGTCCTGGGCACCTTCCAAGCCCCCGGAATATGTCCCGGGGAAGGTTGCACTGACTCCAGACAATGGCCGTGGCAGAACAGACTCTAGCCCATGATGGCACCCGTAGACCAGTTGATGAGGGGATTGTTTCGCTGGAGCCAGGAGAATCCCAAAACCATGGGAATCTGAGGAGACTTGATGAGCAGAAATTGAATAGTCTCGTTATGATTCCCTGACCCCCCTGCTGGCGGCAGCAGAGCTCCACCTAGTTGCATAGGCTCGGGAAGCAGTGACTCAGCCGTCTTCGGCGACTCTCGGTGGAGGTCAGGAGGCCTCAGGTTCTCTCGGCACCGGGACCGTCAGGGACTTCCAGGATGACTCGAAGGCAAGGGGCTTCCGGGATGACTCGAAGGCAAGGTGGAATCTCTGAAAGTGCGAGCAAAATTGAATTTCCTCTCGATATGGATAGTCATCGCGATGAGGGAATCGAGATCCGTAGTTAACACCCGGGAAGCAAGCTCATTCTTGTATTCCTCCGAAACGCCGTGCAGGAGGAAGTGCAGGAGGAGTGCTTTGAGAGACTAGTCAAGGACCATATCACCTCCACCCTACCTGACACCTTAGACCCACTCCAATTTGCTTACCGCCCAAATAGGTCCACAGACGATGCAATCTCAACCACACTGCACACTGCCCTAACCCATCTGGACAAGAGGACTACCTATGTGAGAATGCTGTTCATCGACTACAGCTCGGCATTCAACACCATAGTACCCTCCAAGCTCGTCATCAAGCTCGAGACCCTGGGTCTCAACCCCGCCCTGTGCAACTGGGTACTGGACTTCCTGATGGGCCGCCCCCAGGTGGTGAGGGTAGGCAACAACATCTCCTCCCCGCTGATCCTCAACACTGGGGCCCCACAAGGGTGCGTTCTGAGCCCTCTCCTGTATTCCATGTTCACCCACGACTGCGTGGCCACGCACGCCTCCAACTCAATCAACAACGACGAGACGGCCTACAGGGAGGAGGTGAGGGCCCTCGGAGTGTGGTGTCAGGAAAATAACCTCACACTCAACGTCAACAAAACTAAGGAGATGATTGTGGACTTCAGGAAACAGCAGAGGGAGTGGAGAGGGTAGTAAGTTTTAAGTTCCTCGGCATACACATCACAGACAAACTGAATTGGTCCACTCACACAGACAGCATTGTGAAGAAGGCGCAGCAGCACCTCTTCAACCTCAGGAGGCTGAAGAAGTTCGGCTTGTCACCAAAAGCACTCACAAACTTCTACAGATGCACAATCGAAAGCATCCTGGCGGGCTGTATCACCGCCTGGTACGGCAACTGCTCCGCCCTCAACCGTAAGGCTCTCCAGAGGGTAGTGAGGTCTGCACAACGCATCACCGGGGGCAAACTACCTGCCCTCCAGGACACCTACACCACCCGATGTTACAGGAAGGCCATAAAGATCATCAAGGACATCAACCACCCAAGCCACTGCCTGTTCACCCCGATATCATCCAGAAGGCGAGGTCAGTACAGGTGCATCAAAGCTGGGACCGAGAGACTGAAAAACAGCTTCTATCTCAAGGCCATCAGACTGTTAAACAGCCACCACTAACATTGAGTGGCTGCTGCTTTGACACTGACTCAACTCCAGCCACTTTAATAATGGGAATTGATGGGAAATTATGTAAATATATCACTAGCCACTTTAAACAATGCTACTTAATATAATGTTACTTACCCTCCATTATTCATCTCATATGCATACGTATATACAGTACTCTATATCATCGACTGCATCCTTATGTAAAACATGTATCACTAGCCACTTTAACTATGCCACTTTGTTTACATACTCATCTCATATGTATGTACTGTACTCGATACCATCTACTGTATCTTGCCTATGCTGCTCTGTACCATCACTCATTCATATATCCTTATGTACATATTCTTTATCCCCGTACACTGTGTATAAGACAGTAGTTTTGGAATTGTTAGTGAGATTTCTTGTTGGTTATTACTGCATTGTCGGAACTAGAAGCACAAGCATTTCGCTACACTCGCATTAACATCTGCTAACCATGTGTATGTGACAAATAAAATTTCATTTGATTTGATTTGATTTGATTTGGAAGATATCGAACAGCGCTTCCTGGTTCCAAGCACTCCCTGCTGCCAACATTGGAGATCCACCATATAGTCTGCCACACTGCAGGAGTTGAAGTTGAATTAGCTTCCGGGCAGCTTATCTCCCGGAGAACAGGGCGTCAAAAACCTTGTTGACCTCTCCCACGAACCCCTCCAGACTAGCGCATATGGCCGGCTGTTGTATCCTTACAGCAGTAGCCCAGGTGAGAGCCCATCAGCGTGATGAGGTAGGCTATCTTGAAGCAACCTGAGGGGAAGGAGGAAGGCTGAAGCTCGAAAACAAGGGCACACTGAGCCAGAAACTCCCGACAGTTCCTCAGGTCTCCATTGAAGAGTTTCGGAAGAGGTAAGCGGGGCTCCAGAGAAGTTGTAGTTACCGATGAGACAGCGCTGCTCACAGCTGAGTTACTGAGGGGCTGTAACCACTGTAACCCCACAGCCCCACTCCAACCCTACTCTCTCTCTCTCTCTCCCCCCTCTCTCTCTCCCTCTCTCCCTACCACACCTCTATCTCCCTCTCCCTCTCCCTCTCCCTCTCCCTCTCCCTCCCTCCCTCCCTCCCTCCCTCCCTCCCTCCCTCCCTCCCTCCCTCCCTCCCTCCCTCCCTCCCTACCCCATCCATCCCTCCCTCCCTCCCACTTCCCTCCCCTCTCCCCCCACTCACTCCCTCCTCCTCCTAACCCCTCCAGATTCCAGTCTCACGCTCATACCGTGTAGCTGGTCTACCAGAATTCCTTGCTTCATTCCCGTGAGGAGTTTGCCCATGGTCGTGGTGGGACCTCTGACCTTGAACGACATAACGTTGCTGCTGCTTCTGATCAGATGAGGCTGTCAGCTAGTGTTTGGCTCACTGCCCTCCTTCACGTCTAACTTGATCATGGCTCTGGGAGTGTGGACAGTATTGGACCCGCTGGCCGTCTTTGTAGTGGGTGCCATCCTGGGGGTAAGTCACTTAAAATAACTTGGACACCCGTGCTCTCTTTAAATAGGAAGTTCACTTTATCTTGGCAAAGTGACTTTAGAAGTTAGAAAACACACACATAAGGATCTGTATCTTTTTGTGGATCCCCTTGTCTGTCTGAAAGAACGCCACCGTCAAATGACTTTCAGTTGATTATGAGGAATGTGAAAACCACTGCATAGAGGTTGATAAAGGGTTCTTTGATAGCCACACAGTGTATTATGGTGTTTTATTAGTCATCCTGGGTATTTGCTCTTGAATTTCAATAACCACCATGTACCATAAACAGACATAATTGATCATCCAAAGGGAACTATGTCTAACACACACATGTACTGTCCAATGTTATCCTATGGTTAATCATCATATTAATGAAGAGAGGGTAGCACAGTGTTGTATTTCCTCACATAATGGAATACCACAGAGGTCCTTGACAAATGCACGTCCAACCAAACCCTTTTACCAGGTTTCTCTATTGGAGGCCTCTCATATTGCCTGCAGATTTCACTGTAGATGTACTGTCCTTTGCTTCAATGTTTTTCATCTCGTATGCACAGTAGTATGCCCTATGTAAGATGTATGCATGCATTCCTGTTGCTTAGGATAAAAGTGTATGCTAAATACCATATATGATATTATATTTTACAGTAGATACAGACTCAGTTGATGATGGTGTGTCCAGCGTCTGTCCTACAATGCAGAGTCTCCCAGCAGTTGATGGTTGTATTATGGGAATGTGGTTGTATGGTGATGGTTTTCTGTCTGTCCACCGTACAGTGCAGATGCTGGTACTGGTACTTCTACCGGACTGACCATTCGGGCTGGTCATCACCCTCTTTCTCGACACCGTCATCTGCTGACAATGTCAAAGATGAAACTAGACATGTGTTTCTAATGTCTAATTTCATCTTTCACCTGCTTTTAATGATATTATGCTGTGTTTCTAATGTATAGTTGAATCTTTGGCATTATCAATAGAGGAGGCAAGATATACAGACATCCATAGGGCAGCGCACAATTGGCTGGGCAAGGCCGTCATTGTAAATAAGAATTTGTTCTTAACTGACTTGCCGAATTAAATAAAGGTAAAAAATATATATGTGTCATGAATCTATGACTGAAGGCCAAATTCAACATCTTAGAATGATTTATGTTTCAAATGAACTGTATCTTGTCACTACTTCGATTGATATGAGTTTAACATGTTCACACCCACTGGGCTAGGGTTTTCATGTGGATTAACATCCACAGGGCTAGGGTTTTCATGTAGCTTAACATCCACAGGGCTATGGTTTTCATGTAGCTTAACATCCACAGGGCTAGGGTTTTCATGTAGCTTAACATCCACAGGGCTAGGGTTTTCATGTGGCTTAACATCCACAGGGCTAGGGTTTTCATGTAGCTTAACATCTCCAGGGCTAGGGTTTTCATGTAGCTTAACATCCACAGGGCTAGGGTTTTCATGTAGCTTAACATCCACAGGGCTATGGTTTTCATGTAGCTTAACATCCACAGGGCTAGGGTTTTCATGTAGCTTAACATCCACAGGGCTAGGGTTTTCATGTAGCTTAACATCCACAGGGCTAGGGTTTCATGTAGCTTAACATTTTAACATCCACAGGGCTAGGGCTTTCATGTAGCTTAACATCCACAGGGCTAGGGCTTTCATGTACCTTAACATCCACAGGGCTAGGGTTTTCATGTAGCTTAACATCCACAGGGCTATGGTTTTCATGTAGCTTAACATCCACAGGGCTAGGGTTTTCATGTAGCTTAACATCCACAGGGCTAGGGTTTTCATGTAGTTTAACAACCACAGGGCTAGGGTTTTCATGTGGCTTAACATCCCCAGGGCTAGGGTTTTCATGTAGCTTAACATCCACAGGGCTAGGGTTTTCATGTGGCTTAACATCCACAGGGCTAGGGTTTTCATGTGGCTTAACATCCACAGGGCTAGGGTTTTCATGTGGCTTAACATCCACAGGGCTAGGGTTTTCATGTAGCTTAACATCCACAGGGCTAGGGTTTTCATGTAGTTTAACATCCACAGGGCTAGGGTTTTCATGTGGCTTAACATCCCCAGGGCTAGGGTTTTCATGTAGCTTAACATCCACAGGGCTAGGGTTTTCATGTGGCTTAACATCCACAGGGCTAGGGTTTTCATGTGGCTTAACATCCACAGGGCTAGGGTTTTCATGTGGCTTAACATCCACAGGGCTAGGGTTTTCATGTGGCTTAACATCCACAGGGCTAGGGTTTTCATGTAGCTTAACATCCACAGGGCTAGGGTTTTCATGTAGCTTATCATGTTCACATCCACAGTACTAGGGTTTTCATGTAGCTTAACATCCACAGGGCTAGGGTTTTCATGTAGCTTATCATGTTCACATCCACAGTACTAGGGTTTTTATGTAGCTTAACATTCACAGGGCTAGGGCTTTCATGTAGCTTAACATCCCCAGGGCTAGGGTTTTCATGTAGCATAACATCCCCAGGGCTAGGGTTTTCATGTAGCTTAACATCCACAGGGCTAGGGTTTTCATGTAGCTTATCATGTTCACATCCACAGGGCTAGGGTTTTTATGTAGCTTAACATCCACAGGGCTGGGGTTTTCATGTAGCTTAACATCCATAGGGCTAGGGTTTTCATGTAGCATACCATCCACAGGGCTAGGGTTTTCATGTAGCATAACATCCACAGGGCTAAGGTTTTTATGCAGCTTAACATCCACAGGACTAGGGTTTTCATGTAGCTTAGCATCCATAGGGCTAGGGTTTTCATGTAGCCTAACATCCACAGGGCTAGGGTTTTCATGTAGCTTAATATCCACAGGGCTAGGGTTTTCATGTAGCTTAACGTCCACAGGGCTAGGGTTTTCATGTAGCTTATCATGTTCACATCCACAGGGCTAGGGTTTTTATGTAGCTTAACATCCACAGGGCTAGGGTTTTCATGCAGCTTAACATCCACAGGGCTAGGGTTTTCATGCAGCTTAACATCCACAGGGCTAGGGTTTTCATGCAGCTTAACATCCACAGGGCTAGGGTTTTCATGTAGCTTAACATCCATAGGGCTAGGGTTTTCATGTAGCCTAACATCCACAGGGCTAGGGTTTTCATGTAGCTTAATATCCACAGGGCTAGGGTTTTCATGTAGCTTAACGTCCACAGGGCTAGGGTTTTCATGTAGCTTATCATGTTCACATCCACAGGGCTAGGGTTTTTATGTAGCTTAACATCCACAGGGCTGGGGTTTTCATGTAGCTTAATATCCACAGGGCTAGGGTTTTCATGTAGCTTAACATCCACTGGGATAGGGCTTTCATGTAGCTTAACATCCACTGGGATAGGGCTTTCATGTAGCTTAACATCCACAGGGATAGGGTTTTCATGTCATTTCATTGTATACGTACTGTAGTTTATATAGTGCTCTAACAATATTGGTATATCCCATTGCTTCAGAACCCATGTCATAGTTGAATTCGGAATTATCATTGAGATATTTTGGGATGGACCAGCCTATGGGGACACCCTGCCAATGAAGACTAAAACCTCTCTGTAACACTCACACTCCTGTACCCACTCCAAGATAACTCCAACCCCCAGAACCATTCAATCGGTGTGTGTGCTTGTGCTTATGTGTGTGTTTTCCCTCAAACAAGTGTTGATCTAAATCGGTTTTGATTTTAGAGTGTTATGCTGAAAGCGAACTGCCACACACGGTTGTCAAATGAAACGGAGCTCCGTAGTCAGTCAGGGAAGATCTGAAGCATGGCTAATTCCGAACTAGGTAGATTTCTTTTTACATAGCGTGAATATGTAAAATCCTTCTTTCACGCGATTAGTTGATATGGTGTGTGGCTATGCATGGTGGATCTTTGTGTGAGATCCATATTGAGGTGCCTTGCTGCTACAGTAGACGAACGGTGACCGTTTGAACAACGTTTGTGCTGCACGTCAGATGAAGTCTATCAGATTGAGGTCACCCATGCTGGAACGTTAGCAGAACGTTAGCAGAACGTTAGCGCAGAACATCAGCCAATGAGAGTGGTGCCTTTCAATAGATGTTTTACTAATTGAAGTTAGGGCTAGATGTCAATTAGTGGATGTACACCTGAGGAGGTCAAGGTAAAGATGTTTTATACAACATGTACTGTGGAATTGTTCTATTTGGCTCTCCTTCAGCCATTCATTTGTTCTCTGGAAGTGAGGCAACACTCTTTTACACAATGGAAATGTTTTGTGTGTGTGTGTGTGTGTGTGTGTGTGTGTGTGTGTGTGTGTGTGTGTGTGTGTGTGTGTGTGTGTGTGTGTGTGTGTGTGTGTGTGTGTGTGTGTGTGTGTGTGTGTGTGTGTGTGTGTGTGTGTGTGTGTGTGTGTGTGTGTGTGTGTGTGTGTGTGTGTGTGTGTGTGTGTGTGTGTGTGTAGTAAAATACTGTTTCATGACCATCCTCAAAGTTGTGTGTTTTCATACCCTGAAATTAGACTGAATTCCCCTAACATCTCAACATGTAAGACATCCTCAATTGAGTGAATCAGTTTGGACTCGGGTGCGAGGAAGAAAAAGAGGTTACCATCTCATTTTCATGTAAGCGGCCGCTTATCGGCTCGGTACTAAATGGACCAGCAGCCCATAATAATGATTTCTCAGTCGCCAGGCGGATTGTATTGAATGTAGGGCACGAGACCGAGGAGGGCTGATCATTTTATGGGTTACACGTTATTATTGGCTGTCAGAGGGAGCGCTCTGACACAGCTCGTGACCTATATATATTTTTTTTAAAGGCCTGGAGCTATATGTATAGATAGTTAATTACATTTTAGGCAGCCTTGATACATTAGCTGCAAAAAAAACATTATTATTATTATTTCTTTGTATTATTTTACCCCAAAACTTCACAAATAGAGGGGATGTGATATGACATTGATAGTGGTGCAATTACATTAGAATGATTACAAGGTAAAGAAGAGGGAAATGGTCTCCCTTTTTGTATTGGTATTGAGAGGGGTTGGTGTCCCTCCTGTCCTTTGAATGACCACTGACTGACTGACTGGCTGCACACACACACACACACGCACGCACGCACACACACACACGCACGCACGCACGCACGCACACGCACAAACACACACACACACACACACACACACACACACACACACACACACACACACACACACACACACACACACACACACACACACACACACACACACACACACACACACACACACACACACACACTGAATGGGCTGAACCATCTCTGCACCTCCTCTCTGGTTTGAAGGCTAACAGGGCAGGAGGTCAGCTATACTGTATGACTACCTATGTGGGATAGAGATATTATAGAATTTAATGATTTGATCTCTGCACACATGATTTTTTAAAATGTATATCATTTACATGATTGATACATATTAATTAGCAGCTACCATTTAACAGAAAAGGCCCATGTTGGACAGAAGTTCTGCCAAACATATTGTCCATATCCAAGGCTTTCCCACAATGAACCATAGTGAATCCCTCTAAGAAAGAGCCGCAGAAATGAATGAAAAGAGCATGTCTGATGAATGCAAGCTATTCTTATGTCTGGGATCAGAGAACTACAGAAGAGTAGCAAGCTCTCTCCAGAGCTCTGGATAGGACTGATGCTGGGTTCAAAGCTCTATCTATCCAGTATCCTTGTATACAGCCAGCTATCCTTGATGTTAGTTTATTTGAGAACTGATTACCCCTTGACCGCAGAGAATCTCTCTAGTACGGGTAAAGGTTTTGCGCTTTTGATGATTGGCTGTTGTCTTTGTGGGCTGTCGGTTGTGGAAATAGCTTGCCGTGTGATGCTCTGTCACCTAGAGACCCTGATCAATACAGCTTCTGGCATGGTCATATGACTCAGACCACCTCATCAGACGAATGCTCAATCAGCAGCCAATAGCAACCAATCCTCTGGCCGCCATCTTTTAAGTGCCTTCTGGAGTTCCTCTCGAGTCTCCTGTGATCTTGATTGTTCCATACCGCCCACTCACCACTTAACCCCTTCTAACTAACAAGTAGCCTGCCTCCCACTCACACCCTTCTAACTAACAAGTAGCCTGCCTCCCACTCACACCCTTCTAACTAACAAGTAGCCTGCCTCCCACTCACCCCCTTCTAACTAACAAGTAGCCTGCCTCCCACTCACCCCGTCTAACTAACAAGTAGCCTGCCTCACACACACCCTTCTAACTAACAAGTAGCCTGCCTCCCACTCACCCCGTCTAACTAACAAGTAGCCAACTTACACACACCCTTCTAACTAACAAGTAGCCTGCCTCACACACACCCTTCTAACTAACAAGTAGCCTGCCTCCCACACACCAAGGCTATGCCTGCATTCTAATCTTCTCTGTTCTGCATTGGATTCTACTGACAGATCATACTAAGTGTAGAATGAGATGCTTAATGCAATTACGCATATGTTTTCTGCTACCCTGGTCGCCATGGCTTTAGATGTAAGCACTAGATAACATAGAAACGTTGAAGCTTCATTCAATAGTGCCAAGGCTCGTCACATGAAATGGAACGTTGTCCTGAAAGTCAGGGCACCGGTTTGTGAAACATTTGCCAACGTGACGTAAACGTTAGTATAACCAGGATGTGAGGTTGGTTTGTCATCTGACAAGCCGAGGAAACCATGGTTGCAGTCATGAACTTTGACACCGGTGGGCGGAGTAGGGCAATGTTGTTGCTGGTTTTGACAATTGACCCTTGATGAACTTTTATGGATGAAAGAGTTGCAGACAGTGATGGTTCGTGGCTTGTCTCCTCCCGCCCCTTTTTTCCCCCCAGACTCCACGACGAGGGCCGCTTGCTGGACATCTTCCAACACATCTTCGGAACTTGGAGGTGTCCAACCAGGAACTGGATTACATTGTCCAGAATGCCGAGCAGTGGAGCGGCTTCAACGGAGAGAGATGCAAGGTGAGCCATTTAGCCCGCCTGGACCTACTGCACAAAACACACCAACCACTACTCTTGTACCTGTTTCACAATATTGTGCCGACCCCAACCAAGCTGCACTGGCTCAGATATTTTCCTTACACATTCTTCTTCTCAGCACGGTTCCAGCAACTATGGTGGCCAGCTAAGTACAGCTTGGTTTAGCTCCATTTGGTTTGGCTCAGTAGTGTAAAAAGGCCTTTCTGTTGGTTACTCCACTCCAGCCCAGGCCTCCTGCTCTCCACTCCAGCCCAGGCCTCCTGCTCTCCACTCCAGCCCAGGCCTCCTGCTCTCCACTCCACCCCAGGCCTCCTGCTCTCCACTCCAGCCCAGGCCTCCTGCTCTCTGCGCTCCTCGAGTCCTAAGTGTTTAATTGGATTAATGGTTGTTTTCTTACTGAGAGGATGAGCAGAAAGGCCCTGTTGATTCTATTCCATTAGATTTTGCCATCTAAGAGTCAGAGACATTGTGTTTGGTTGTCTGTAACCCGCAAGTCATGCCCACTAGGGTCTAGGACCAAGGGGATTGCCTAGAGAGGGAACTAGAAAGAGTGGCCAGGATGGACGCGTTAACCAAGATATTAAGTCCTAAGAAGATGCAGATAATAAGCTTGTTTTTATATATTTTTCTTTAGTTACATTTCAGAAAGCCATCTCAAAGGTCTTCAGCTCCATTCTAATTAGTACAAGATAATTACCAAAACAGAAACTTGGATAACCTCGGCTGCCTGATTAGTCTGTGGAAACCAATTTCCAAAGATATTTCATTAAAGAAAGACTACTCAATCAACACGCACGCACACACACACACACACACACACACACACACACACACACACACACACACACACACACACACACACACACACACACACACACACACACACACACACACACACACACACACACACACACACACACACACACACACACACACACACACACACACACACACATACACACACACTGGCAACAGGCATTTGGTTAATGTGAACTAAGCATGGACAAATTGATGTCACAAGGTTGTGTGTGGGGGACATTCCAGTTTGCATAAAAAACAACGTTCCCATGAAATGATTCTCATCTGAGGAAAGCTGTCGTCTTCTGACGGGCACTATGGGTTGACGAGGATGACATGACGACCACACCGTA
This sequence comes from Oncorhynchus keta, assembly GCF_023373465.1. NCBI lineage: Eukaryota > Metazoa > Chordata > Actinopteri > Salmoniformes > Salmonidae > Oncorhynchus > Oncorhynchus keta. The sequence continues at coordinate 73,263,939 of NC_068448.1, forward strand.
TTAGCATGTAACCACGTCGATGGGGAATCTATGCATAGTGATTGAAAATGTGACTTCTGTAGATAAGAACTAGAACATGGCAATCCAACTCCGTTCTCATTTAGTCTGTAGGATTTGTTAGTGGCGTACATCTCTTTATTAACTCTCTCTCTCTCTCTCTCTCTCTCTCTAGTTCATACACACCCAAACTGCTACAGCTTGTAGTCTATTACAGCCTCTAAAACTATTTAGTGGCTTTCTGATGACAGATTTGTTAATTGCCAACCAAGGTACATTCATTTGATTTGCCTGTAAGTGAAAGATCATCGCTGCTTCGTTTAGAAAACGATAATATTTTGATCTGATGTGATTAAAACATGTCTTGTATTCATATTCCATTTCTGTAGACCAAAGTATGTTGATGTTACCGCGAGTCAATGAAACCACAAAAACTCCCAGCCCAGCAATGTGCCCTTATAACTTTTGGACAGTAATTTGTGCCATGCCAAGATGACTGACTGATAGGAGTATTTGTGGTTCTCACAGTCTTTTGTGGTTCTCAATACCTCACTACGACTTCAGTGGGTTTATTGAAAATCATTCAAAGACATTCTGTCCATACAAGTCAATATACACCGAACAAAAATATAAACGCAACATGCAACAATTTCAATTGAATTCAGACAAATTAAATAAATTCATAAGGCCTTAATCTATGGATTCCACATGACTGGGAATACAGATGTATCTGTTGGTCACAGAAACCTTTCAAAAAAGGCAGGGGCGTGGAGCAGAAAACCAGTCAGTATCTGGTGTGACCACCACTTGCCTCATGCAGCGTGACACATCTCCTTTGCATAGATTGGATCAGTCTGTTGATTGTGGCCTGTGGAATGTTGTTCCACTCCTTTTCATTGGCTGTGAGAAGTTGCTGGGTATTGGCGGGAACTGGAACACGCTGTCGTACACGTCGATCCAGTGCATCCCAAAACATGCTCAATGGGTGACATGTCTGGTGAATATGCCATGGAATAAGTGGGACATTTCCATCTTCCAGGAATGTGTACAGATCCTTGCGACATGAAACCGTGCAACTTCTCTGAAACATGAGGATGGAGGCGGATGAATTGCACAACAATGGGCCTCAGGATCTCATCACGGTATCTCTGTCCGTAGCTTATGCCTGCCTATACCATAACCCCACCTCCACCATGGGGCACTCTGTTTACAGCATTGACATCAGCAAACCGCAAACCGCAAACCGCACGCCCACACAACACCATACATGCTATTTACCATCTGGCTGGTACAGTTGAACCTGGGATTCATCCGTGAAGAACACACTTCTCCAGCGTGCCAGATGCCATCGAAGGTGAGCATTTGCCTACTGAAGTCAGTTACGACACCAAATTACAGTCAGGCCAAAACCCTGGTGAGGACGACTAGCGCACAGATGATCTCCCTGAGACGGTTTCTGACAGTTTGTGCAGAATTACTCGGTTGTGCAAACCCACAGTTTCATCAGCTGTCCGGGTGTCTTGTCTCAGACGATCCCACAGGTGAAGAAGCCAGATGTGGAGGTCCTGGGTTGACATGGTTACACATGGTCTGCAGTTGTGAGGCCGGTTGGACATACTGCCAAATTCTCTAAAACGACGTTGGAGGCAGCTTATGGTAGAAAAATTAACATTCCATTATCTGGCAACAGCTCTGGTGGACATTCCTGCAGTCAGCATGCCAATTGCCTGCTCCCTCGAAAATTGAGACATCTGTGGCATTGTGTTGTGTGACATAACTGTTGCACCCTCAACAACCACTGTGATTATTATTATTGGACCCTGCTGGTCATCTATGAACATTTGAACATCTTGGCCATGTTCTGTTATAATCTCCACTGGGTAAAGCCAGAAGAGGACTGGCCACCCCTCATAGCCTGGTTCCTCTCTAGGTTTCTTTCTAGGTTCTGGCCTTTCTAGGGTGTTTTAGTCATCATATACTGTCTTTGTCATGATGGAGCTAATGTGTAGGTGAGACTATGCTTCTACACCTGCATTGCTTGCTGTTTGGGGTTTTAGGCTGGGTTTCTGTACAGCACTTTGTGACATCAGATGATGTAAGAAGGGCTTTATAAATACATTTGAATGATTGATTGATTGATAACTACACATTTCAGAGTGGCCTTTCATTGTCCCCAGCACAAGGTTCACCTGTGTAATGATGATGCTGTTGATATGCCACACCGGTCAGGTGGATGGATTATCTTGGCCAATGACAAAATGCTCACTAAGAGGGATGCTAACACATTTGTGCTCCAAATTTGAGAGAAATAACCTTTTTGTGCATATGGAACATTTATGGGATATTTTATTTCAGCTCATGAAACATGAGCCCAACACTTTACTTGTTGCATTTTACATTTTGGTTCAGTATAGTTCATCAATCACTGTCATTGTCATGATGGAGCTAATGTGTAGGTGAGACTATAGTCACTCCTTGAACCGTCCTCCTGCCCCTCGCTGAACATTACAGGAGATGCAACCTCAGTTGGTGCAGTTACTAAAGTAATACTAATTAGATAGGCATGTTGACTGGATAGAAATTGTGCCTCGCTTTTTTCTGAGACTTTGAGAGAAATCATCGCCCCATAGTTAGTGATTAAGAAAATCCTTACATTTAGCCTGATGACGTCTCACAGTTTTCCTCATACATGTCCCTACATTACATACGGTATATTTTCAAGCTGCACTGCAAAAATTACAGCATACTTCATATTGTCCCTAATTTGGCTTTATTGAACTGATAAAAAGCGAACGCATTAAACATTTTTGCCAGCGTGATGCAAATTTAGGGTTATTGCGTTTTATGATTTTTACATTATTCAGGCTGGGGATTTTTCACTGAAACAAGATGGGCTGCAGCATTATTTTATAATTATTGGAGCAATTTTTCCCATGCAAAAAAGGGTCACTTTCCTAACTCAGCGAAGACATATCCCTATTAAACTAATTTGCCTACATGCAAATTTGTAATTTTTCCCTCATTAACTATTTATCAGAGACAAGAAAAAATATATTCATGAAGGAGAGAGGGGAGCAGCCCGACAGAGCTGAAACTAATATTTTGCAACTCTAATGATTTTTTGCATCCTTAATTAGATAGAATAAGGTTGATATGATTAGGTCAGGATGTAGTGTTTTTCATTAAAAATACATTTCAGAAACTGTATTCCAAATGTGCCCTTGCAATTAAATAATGAATCCAACGAGTTTCTTATTACGGACCCAATTAATATGAGAGTGGAGGGCGTAATTTTAATAACAATGAGCCACAAGGCCAAGAGAGAAGGAGGGAAGAAGGGATAAAGAAAGAGAGGGAAACAGAGATATTCACAGGTACAGTATAGTGATTGTGTGACGGGACACAGAATGTTTTGAGGGTCAAGGTGATTCTCTTCACCGGTCCCCAGTCACAGCTCATAATCTAACTATTTCTATACTATAAACAGAGATATTCACAGGTACAGTATAGTGATTGTGTGACGGGACAGAGAATGTTTTGAGGGTCAAGGTGATTCTCTTCACCTGTCCCCAGTCACAGCTCATAATCTAACTATTTCTATACTATAAACAGAGATATTCACAGGTACAGTATAGTGATTGTGTGACGGGACACAGAATGTTTTGAGGGTCAAGGTGATTCTCTTCACCGGTCCCCAGTCACAGCTCATAATCTAACTATTTCTATACTATAAACAGAGATATTCACAGGTACAGTATAGTGATTGTGTGACGGGACGCAGAATGATTTGAGGGTCAAGGTGATTCTCTTCACCGGTCCCCAGTCACAGCTCATAATCTAACTATTTCTATACTATAAACAGAGATATTCACAGGTACAGTATAGTGATTGTGTGACGGGACACAGAATGTTTTGAGGGTCAAGGTGATTCTCTTCACCTGTCCCCAGGCACAGCTCATAATCTAACTATTTCTATACTATAAAACAGAGATATTCACATGTACAGTATAGTGATTGTGTGACGGGACACAGAATGTTTTGAGGGTCAAGGTGATTCTCTTCACCGGTCCCCAGTCACAGCTCATAATCTAACTATTTCTATACTATAAAACAGAGATATTCACATGTACAGTATAGTGATTGTGTGACGGGACACAGAATGTTTTGAGGGTCAAGGTGATTCTCTTCACCTGTCCCCAGGCACAGCTCATACGAGCGAGAATTTGAAACTAAGCAAAGACAACCTCAAAAAGGCAGACATATTTAGTTTTCTCTCTGATAGAATGTAACTACACGTTTCAACACTGACTCTGAACAAGGTTCAATCCAGCACAAGGAAATGGGAGAGGGTAATGGCGTCGTTGACTAAATCCAGTTTCCTCTCATGGTTCCTTCTGCCATATTTCGGACACAATCCTTCCTACCGTTTGCTGTACATGTGACGTTGTTTCCCTCCGGCGCTAGAATAATAAAAGAAGAATCCATGTTCAGTAATACATCTGCAAATGATCCTATTATTGTCGAACTTGTAATTCTCACGAGCCAATCGTAAAACATAATCTGATTTAACTTTCTTACCAATTAACTTTATGTTACACCTCGACTCGCTGGTCTACCAGGTCATAATGTGTACGATCTGTTCTATTGCTGGAAGCCTTGGAGATTACTACAGGTGGTGTCATGAGATAAAAGTGCCAACCGTTGAGCGGATCCTATGTGGATGAGTAGGCCTAGCTACACTTACTGTACACCTGAGTAGCAATTTGATCTGAACACTTGTGGAGGAAGCAGAGTTTCCATCAGTCTTATTACCTAGTTGATGGAGATGGATACACCCAGTCGCCGATTTCATCTCTTAGATCATCTACATCTATACCAATGACCAAGTTCCTCTCATTTGGTTGCGTTTAAAATGTCTCTAGTTCCAGGGAAGTTACAACGGATGCCAGCCTGACGACCTTCTGTGTTAGTTAGCACACGGCTGTAGGAATCTACAGCAACCAAAATACTCATAGTGGAGCTCAGCTTCGTTGGTAATGAGCACATTAATTATGTAGAGGCACTGATGCAGATGGACCTAATTGTCTGCCGTCACCCTCTTTGATTACTGTACCTGGAAGGGAGGTGTTCATTTCAGTAATACTTAAGCAGGTACGCAAACTGTTTTTTCAGAGTGGGGGTCGTGACAGTGACGGAGGAGAGCCCTACCTCACTGGAGTCGTCCTCGTAGTCGTTATTCACCAGAAGTTTCTGGGTGACATTGAGCTAATGGGAGTCGTCGTCTAGTTGATGGCCCCGGAGATGTTTTTGCAACCAAACGGCAGTCGACAACATCGTGGCAGCGGCGTTTGTCTCCGTATGTCTAGGTAATGGGTTACCGGGAGCGAATTTGGGGGAACACCCAAGGTGCTTTGCAAAACATGTTTGTGGGGGGGGGGGTAAACCTGTCGAGGTAAGGATGGCACAGATTGGAGCTCTAATGATAACTGGGCCCGCGAGGCTCGCTGCGATCTCCCTCCTAATCTATACTAGGTTCCTCATGTTACCACTTGACCAGATTTCCTAACTTTCTCACTCAATGTAACTTCTTACCTTGTAGGAATTACCATAACACACCTTTTGAATTGACCATTAAAGTGTTTTTCTCTTTATCCTGTATCTGTTTCAGCCCTCTCAACAATGTCCTCGGATCTACTTAAAAACAATGCTCCAAACCCTCTGAGTCCAGAGAACTCCTAACCCTCTGAATCCAGAGAACTCCAAACCCTCTGAGTCCAGAGAACTCCAAACCCTCTGAGTCCAGAGAACTCCAAACCCTCTGAGTCCAGAGAACTCCAAACCCTCTGAGTCCAGAGAACTCCAAACCCTCTGAGTCCAGAGAACTCCAAACCCTCTGAGTCCAGAGAACTCCTAACCCTCTGAGTCCAGAGAACTCCAAACCCTCTGAGTCCAGAGAACTCCAAACCCTCTGAGTCCAGAGAACTCCTAACCCTCTGAGTCCAGAGAACTCCAAACCCTCTGAGTCCAGAGAACTCCTAACCCTCTGAGTCCAGAGAACTCCAAACCCTCTGAGTCCAGAGAACTCCTAACCCTCTGAGTCCAGAGAACTCCAAACCCTCTGAGTCCAGAGAACTCCTAACCCTCTGAGTCCAGAGAACTCCAAACCCTCTGAGTCCAGAGAACTCCTAACCCTCTGAGTCCAGAGAACTCCAAACCCTCTGAGTCCAGAGAACTCCAAACCCTCTGAGTCCAGAGAACTCCTAACCCTCTGAGTCCAGAGAACTCCAAACCCTCTGAGTCCAGAGAACTCCAAACCCTCTGAGTCCAGAGAACTCCAAACCCTCTGAGTCCAGAGAACTCCTAAGCAGGCGGTCAGATGATACGTGTCATTATTGATATTTCACCAGACTGTCTGAACCATCTCAACCCAACCTCGCTTATGTACAGTACAGTAAAACGAGACCGCATAGGAGCTCCGAGACGACCTCTTCCTCCACCCCCACTAAGGGAACAGACCCCGTCACCCCAAAACAGGGGAGTGTTAGACCACGACGAGAAGTCCCAGGAACCGTTTATCACAGGAACAATAGTCCAGAGAGCCCCCTTACAGGAACCCAAAACAGGAACACAGGAAGTGGAAAAGCGCTGACGTGTCGCCTTGGTAATAGAGGAGTGGTCATCTTGAATCGATGGGGGTAGTGGGGGGGTCACAAAGGGCAGCTCCCCCATCACCCCTCACACCCCCCATAGAGTGGGGTGTGTGTGTGAGTGTGTGCGTGCCTGTGTATGTGTCTGTGTGTGTTGCATTAGGTCTGAGAGTGGCTTCTTCAATTACAGGGGGCTATTAGTGGACAGTGCTGTGAGTCTCCGTGGCCCCGGGCTACAGCAGCCAGCCAGCCAGGCAACCAGGCAGAGTGAACACGAGCTCAACCGCTCCACTGGCTGCTGCATTAGAGTGCTCAATATGAGATGTGACTGTAAAGGGTACATGCCTGTGTTGGCGAAAAGGTCACGGACTTTGGGGGGCAGTAATGTGTGAAAGCGCTGCAGTCGCACAATGGTTAAAGAAAGAAAGAAAACATATATAGAAGCACCCCCCAACCCCTCTCTCAAAACACTGCAGCTCTGCCTCCATTTGTTAGTACCTCTACATTCACCCAGGACAACCCTGTCGAAAGGGTTAGCAGCTGATTCACCGAAGATCCCCCACATCTTTGACAAGAGATGCAGCCGTTGTTGTAATTGTAGCCATTGTTGTAATTGCAGCCGTTGTTGTAATTGCAGCCGTTGTTGTAATACCAGCCATTGTTGTAATTTGCAGCCCTTGTTATAATTGTCGGTTTGTTACGTGCATTCCATGTACGTAACAGAGTTGGGCCAACTTATTTTGAATATTTTCCTAATCCTAGACATTCAATTACAAACCATTATTTCAAAATTCCTTGTGTATTGTTAATGAGACACTAACATAGCTGCCATACAATGTTGTAGTGTCATGTAAATCCATCATATTGCAGAATTCTCAAAGTGCCAACTCTCTAAATTCATGTCTCTGGGTATGTGTCCCTCTCTGACACTGAACCGTCCCTGTTGGCTGCTTGTGTTAGCTCCCCATACCTCCTCCCAGTCCCAGGCCCGTAGAAACAGGCATCGGTGGAAAGGATCTCAGTGTTTGAACTCGTCCGTGTGAACGTTTAATTACTGGGAGTGTCAGCCTTAATGTGTCCCTCACCATTAATCCAGGAAGAGGATATTATTATCTCTCCTTCCTAAACCCTGGGCTGGCTTTTCTCTGGGAGCCCGGGATAGAGAGAGTCAGAGAGAAAGAAAGACGGAGAGAGAGAGGGATAGAGATAGAAAATTTGCGAGATTGAGATAGACAGGAAGAGAATATGAGAACGAGAGAGGGAGGGACAGAGAGAGGGAGAAAGAGAAAGCAAGAGAGAGAGAGAGAGAGAGAGAGAGAGAGAGAGAGAGAGAGAGAGAGAGAGAGATCCATCACATAATGAGGAAATGAGTCTGTCTGGTTAGCAGCCCACACCCTGCACCCCCTGTCACATGACAGACAAATACAAACTAACACAAACACAGATTACTTTCCAAAGTGGATGTTTTCTACTTGGTGTTTTTTTTCTCACTTGTAAATATTTGGAGTGGGGGGGAATGATACTTCTCTTTTCATTTCATCCTAATATGTTGTATTCTCTGTCAGCTGTCAAAACAACGTCCAGATGGAAGCCACAAAATGTAGTCCACATGTTGAAGTCCGGACTCTCCCTCTGCCTGCCCGGCTCTAATGGATCCCTGGCCCATTCACTTGCAATCCATAATGCAAACCAGAAGGTAGAAATTGGACTGTCGGGAGGAGTGAGCAAGTGTTCTTTAGCTGCACACAGAAGAGCAAATGGGATTTTTAAAGAGAGCTCGTCTCGCACCGTGTTTGAGCGTTTTGCGGCCTCACAGGATGAGTCTAATTTGTCTTGTGGTGAAGGGAAAGGAAATCATTTCATCTGAGGATTAGCAGGGAAGGTTTGCTTGTTCGGAGACCAATGAGATGTGCTCAATAATCTAAATAATTACTGTTTGCTCCATGGACAAGTAGTTAATGAACAAATAATTCCCAGAAAACAGGAATTGATCTGTAGAAAGTGGTGGGGGTGGTGAGACTTGGTGGTGGAGAGTCAGTGGTCGTAGACGTTTGGATTTTATTTTAGCATTAGGATTAATCAAAGCAGTAAAATTATTAATGCAATTCCGTATCCTTCTTTACAATCGTATGACACTACGAGAACCAGCCTGCATGTGAATCCATCAACTCTTTCACCTTCTGACCATCTGTTTGTTATTATTTTCTCTCCTTAAAAGAGTTTGACCTTGACTTTGTCCTGTGGCCCAGGGGGGGACCAAGGCTGCTGATTGTGACAGGTGTCTAGTCTTAACAGAACGGATGATGACATCCTCTGGAGAGATAGGTTGGAGGGACTTTAAAATCTCTTATCTCTCTCATAACCACACAGATAGATATACAGCACTGCACTGCCAAGGTGGCCCCACTATAAGCATAGAATCCCAGGTCTAATTTCGTTATCACCGGTTGTCCTCTGAAGCCTTGAAGGGCCGAACGGAATGAAACAGCTCTTAAGTGGCCGGAGAGAAAATCAAGAGAGATGTTTCACTTTAGCGCCTGTTTTATTTTTGGCATCTCAATGTCCAATAGTACAAAGTACAGTACCATAGCCTATAGGTATGTGGTACATCATGAAGAAAGCTTCATATGGCTGCGGATTTACAGGCTCCTGGTGTTATTTTGTGTGTTTTTTCTGCTGTTTTTAACCTTATTTTGTACATAATGTTACCTCCATTGTTTCTTATGATCGAAAAGAGCTTCCGGGCATAAGAAGAGTGATTACTCACCTCGAACTGGACAATAATATATTTTTTAATGAGTTGGACGTGAAGGGACCTCCGGGACCAGGCCCAAATCCCCATCATTCGATATGAAGAGGAGACGCCGAGGTCAGAGAGCCGAATGCCTGGCGAGACTGCGTCAGCGAGTGGATATTCCGCCTTTACCTTCCGTTCTGCTGGCTTACATATAATCACTGGAGAATAAACTGGATGTGCTTTGTTCGAGACTATCCTATCAACAGGACATTCAAAATGGTACTATCCTATGTTTCACCGTGTCATACCCTGACCTTGGAGAGCTTTTTATGTCTCTATTTTGGTTTGGTCAGGGTGTGATTTGGGTGGGCATTCTATGTTCATTTTCTATGTTTTCTATTTCTTTGTGTTTGGCTGTGTGTGGTTCTCAATCAAAGGCAGCTGTCTATCATTGTCTCTGATTGAGAATCATACTTAGGCATATTTTTCCCACCTGTGTTTTGTGGGTAGTTGTTTTCTGTTTTGTTTCTGCACCAGACAGGACTGTTTTGTTTTGTTCCATTTTGTTATTTTGTCTCAGTGTTCAGTTTAAATAAATTATCATGAACACGTACCACGCTGCGCTTTGGTCCACTCCTGCTTCATGCAACGATGAGCGTTACACACCGAGTCGTGGCTGAACAAGGACATGGATAATATAGTTAGCTGGGTTTTTTATGCATCGCAAAATAGAACAGCAGCCTCCGGTGTGTCTCTTTGTCAACAACAGCTGGTCTCTAATATTAAGGAAGTCTCAAGGCTCTGCTCACCTGAGATAGAGTATCTCATGATAAGATGTAGACCATATTATTTACCAAGATTTTTCATCTATATTTTTCATAGCTGTCTATTTATCACCACAAACCAATGCTGGCACTAAGACCACACTCAACGAGCTGTATGCGGTCATAAGCAAACAACAAAATGCTCATCCAGAGGTGGCGCTTCTAGTGGCCGGGGACTTTAATGCAGGAAAACTGAGATCCGTTTTCAACCATAAGCCATGGCATGACAACATCTGCACTGAGCTAAACGCTAGAGCTGCCGCATCAAGGAGAGGGACACTAATCCGGACACTTATATGAAATCCTGCTACGCCCTTCGGCCAACCATCAAACAGGCAAAGCGTCAATACAGGACTAAGATCAAATCCTACTACACTGGCTCTGACGCTAATAGGATGTGGTGGGGCTTGAAAACTTTCACGGATTACAAAGGGAAACACAGCTGCGAGCTGCCCAGTGATTCGATCCAACCACATGAGCTAAATGCCTTTTATGCTCGCCTCGAGGCAAGCAACACTGAACCATAATTGAGAGCTCCAGCTGTTCCCGGCGACAGGGTGATCACACTCTCCGTAGCTGATGTGAGTAACACCTTTAAACAAATTAAAATTCACAAGGCCGCAGGACAAGACGGATTACCAGAATGTGCACTCAGAGCATGCGCTAACCACCTGGCAAGTGTCTTCTCTGACATTTTCAAACTCTCCCTGACCCAGTCTGTAATACCTACATGTTTCAAGCAGACCACCATAGTCCCTGTGCCCAAGAACACCAAGGTAACCTGCCTAAATGACTACTGCCCGTACCATGTTTGTAGCCATGAAATGCTTTGAAAGGCTGGTCATGGCTCATATCAACACTATCTCAGAAAACCTGGACCCACTCCAATTCGCATACTGCCCCAACAGATCCACAGATGACGTAATTGCTATTGGACTCTGCCCTTACCCTTTCCCACCCGGACAAAAGGAACACCTAACTAAGAATGCTGTAAATTGACTACAGCTCAGGCTTCAACACCATAGTGCCCTCAAAGCTCATCCCTAAGCTAAGGACCCTGGGACTGAACACCTCCCTCTGCAACTGGATCCTGGACTTCCTGACGGGCCACTCACAGGTGGTGAGGGGTGGCAACAATACATTCACCACGCTGACCTTCAGCACGGGGGCCCCTCAGGGCATGCTTAGTCCCCTCCTTTTCTCCCTGTTCACCCACAACTGCATGGCCATGCATGACTTCAACACCATCATTATGTTTGCCAACAACACGGCGGTGGTAGGCCTGATCACCAATGACGATGAGACAGCTTATAGGGAGGATGTCAGAGACCTGGCAGAGACTCTCAGAGATTCTCCCTCAGTGTCAGCAAGACAAAGGATGAGTACGCCCCCATTCACATTAATGGTTCTGTAGTGAAGCGGGTTGAGAGCTTCAAGTTCCTTGGTGTCCACATCACTAAGGACCGATCATTGTACAAACACACTAAGACAGTTTTAAAGAGGGCCTCTTCTCTCTCAGGAAAATGAAGATATTTTTTATGGGTCCTCGGGTCTTCAAAAAGTTCTACAGCTGCGCCATCGAGAGCATCCTGACTGGTTGCATCACCACTTGGTATGGCAACTGCTCGGCATCTGACCTCAAGGCGCTACAGAGGGCAGTGCGTATTGCCCAGTACATCACAGCTTCCTGCCATCCATGACCTCTGTACCAGGCGGTGTCAGAGGAAGGCCCTAAAAATTGTCAAAGACTCCAGCCAACCAGGTCATAGACTTTTCTCCCTGCTACTGCACGACAAGCTGTACCGGATAACTAATTCTGAGACCAGAAAACTCCTTAACAAGTCTACCCAAAGCCATAAGCCTGCTGAACAGTTGACCAATTGCTACCCAGACTATTTGCATTCACCCCCTTATTTTAATATTATTTATTATATATTTTTTGCACTGACTCTCTTGTACAGGCTCGTTGTACACTCACTGGACTCTAACCACACACTCACACATACTGCACTGACACTCCAACACACACACACACACTGACACACACACAAAACACACACACACACATATTGACACCACACATAAACACATAGGTTCACATTCCTTCACAATCTTCACATATACGCTGCTGCTATTCTTTTTATTATCTATGCATAGTCACTTTACGCTACCTACATATTACCTCAATTACCTCGACTAACCGGTGCACCAGCACATTGACTCGGTACCGGTACGCATTTTATACAGCCTCGTTATAGTTATTTTATTGTGTTACTGTTTTTCCTTTAGTTTATTGAGCACATTTTTCATACAGGCTCGTAAGTAACCATTTATGATAAGGTCTACTACACCTGTTGTATTCGGCGCATGTGACAAATAACATTTGATTTGAAGATTTGATATCAACCATTTTGTTTGTCATCAGTTATAACTTGTGGCTCGGGTCCTTTTTTCGGAATTTCAGCCTGAATTTCCGCCTGACGGACGTGCCCAAAGTTAACTGCCTGTTACTCAGGCCCAGAAGCCAGGATATGCATATAATTGGTAGCATCGGACAGAAAACACTTTGAAGTTTGTATAAATGTTAAAATAATGTATGAGACTATAACACAATTGATATGGCAGGCGAAAATCCAAGGAAAACCAACCAGAATTGTGTCTTATATTGGCTGAAAGCTTAACATCTTGTTTTAATCTAACTGCACTGTCCGATTTACAGCTATTACAGCAAAAACATGCGATTGTTTGAATACGGCGCCCGACATCAAAATATTTTTCCACCGGCACAGGTTTCATACATTCACATATAACGATTAAATATTCACTTACTTTTTAAAATCTTCCTCTGATTTGTCATCCAAAGGGTCCCAGGTATAACATGTAGTGTCGTTTTGTTAGATAAAATCCTTCTTTATATCCCAAAAATGTCAGTTTAGTTGGGGCCATCGAATTGAGTAATCCACTCGTTCAACTTGCAGAGAAAGTCATCTGAAAATCTACCCCTAAACTTTGTTTCATAGAGTCAAAATATGTTTCTATTTACTCCTCACATACCCTAAAATGTAATCAAACTATAATATTTATTTTGGAAAGAAGTATGTTCAATAGGAAACCGATTTTAGCAGGTGCTTAATGTCTTCATGGCGCGCGCAAACAATAATTTCCAAGACGTGTCCTTCTACTAAAATTGTTTTTCCTTATTAGTTTTTGAAGTTACACGCCTGAAACCTTGGACAGACTGAGGACACCCTGTGGAAGCCATAGTAATTTCAATATGACCTTTCTCTTGCATTTCTAAGAGGATGGTATCTCAAAAACAAAATGTCCAGTTGATTTTTCTTTGGCTTTTCTCCTACCATGTCTATTGTGTTATATTCTCCTACATTATATTAACATTTCTACAAACTTCAAAGTATTTTCTTTCCAATGGTATCAATTATATGCACATCTTGTCTTCAGGGTCTGAGCTTCAGACAGTTTACTTTGGGCACGTCATTCAAGCAGGAAGTGGATAAAAAAGGGGCCTAGCCCTATGAATTAATGTGTTAATGAGTGGTCGCCGTGCCGTGTAGCTTCCATGGTGTCATCATATTGAGATAGTCCCCTATGGAGTATCCATAATTCTACAAACTATGCATTAGATGGATCAGATGTCACCTTCATCACTCTCAGTTAATGCCATGACACCACAACACAACAACACAACAACAGCAACAACAACACAACAAACAACAAACCACTCACAGTGGTTGGGTTTTGGTGAAGGGTACTGCTATTGGAGTTGTTTGTGCAATGAGTTGTCATTATTTCCCCCCTACGAAAAAAAAAGGAGATTAGTAACAGTGAATTATGCATATTTTATTTCCTGGAATATCTCAAACTCGAGATGCTATCTCGCTAAAACCCTTTTAAAGTCATTACATTTATGCAGACTGTATGCAAATATTAATTGTTACTTGTTTATCTTTTTCTAGAAGTCAAATTTTAAAAGGAGGCAAAACTGTGTGTTTTATGATCACACTGAAGTTTAGGATTATTCAAGTAGTTAAGAATAAATTGCCCCATACGCACAATAATGAGGGTGCATAGACAAAAATAAACATGTAGTATACTGTATCAGCCCTACTATACATAATACCAATAGGTATGTGCATTTAACCAGACACATGCATTGTAGCCGAGCCAAATCAGACGAACATTGTCCATTTTAAAGCTGTCCCAATTACACAAACAGACTGGCCCCTTATTGAGCACAATGTCGACAATAATAGTGGATCTATTTCCATCCTAATGGCTGGCGTTGGCCTGGGTTATCCATGCGTAGGTATGGCCCCTCTCTGATTCCTGATCAGTGACTCTGCATGGGAGCTCCATCTACACAGCAGCAGTAGCAGCAGGCTTGGCGGCCCCGGTCCTCTGCTGCCTGCCCTTTCTCTGAATGCAGCGCTGGGGAAAAGAGCTTTGAACCTCAACCAACTCTCCGCCGAAGCAGGGTGGAATTCTCAGCTCAGACAGCCTCACCTCCTCCAAGACCCGCACGCCCTCAGACCCTGGTGTGTGTGTGTGTGTGTGTGTGTGTGTGTGTGTGTGTGTGTGTGTGTGTGTGTGTGTGTGTGTGTGTGTGTGTGTGTGTGTGTGTGTGTGTGTGTGTGTGTGTGTGTGTGTGTGTGTGTGTGTGTGTGTGCGTGCGTGCGTGCGCGCGTGTGTTTGTGTGCGTGTGTGTGTGCACTTGCGCGCGTGCGTGCACAATGCACATATATGTAGCTGGATAAGGATGTGTGTACAAAGGAAACAGACATGGCTGCCACCTCATAATTGTCACTGATCCTCTATCTGTAAAGTACATTCAGAACATACGTGACTCGTTTCAGGAAACGCACATCACAACTTCACAGGTTTAGGCATTTAAATGTGAACAAACATTTTAGAAATCTAAATCTGTTTTTTTGGCAGGAATTCCTTCTTAAACATCTGACCTTTCATGTGCCTTAACAACAAAAGTGTGTGCCATCTGAAATATGAATAAAACTGTTCAATTATGAGGATAAGTGGTTTAGCCACTGAAAAAGTCAGGAACATTCCCGCTAGCCATTATTGGCTGACATAATGGATGGGCTTTTTTGAAAGATATCCTGAAGAACTGGAAAGTGTTGCTACTGCGCTCCATTTTCTGGAGGACGGTTGTGCCATGCTGACTTTCTCTGACTCTGAAAATGAATGAGACGATGAGGAAATCCCTGATTTAGGTAAAACCATTTTCATTGAATCTGACATTGTAGAGCCTTCTGAAACAGCGATCAACAGTGCCGCCAGGGACTCAAATCCTGCAGTGCTAAAGCCAGTACATGTCCAGGCCCGTCTGAAGTTTACGAGAGAGCATTTGGATGATCCAGAAGAAGATTGGGAGAATGTCATATGGTCAGATGAAACCAAAATAGAACTTTTTGGTAAAAACTCAACTCGTCGTGTTTGGAGGACAAAGAATGCTGAGTTGCATCCAAATAACACCATACCTACTGTGAAGCATGGGGGTGGAAACATCATGCTTTGGGGCTGTTTTTCTGCAAAGGGACCAGGACGACTGATCCGTGTAAAGGAAAGAATGAATGGGGCCATGTATCGTGAGATTTTGAGTGAAGACCTCCTTCCATCAGCAAGGGCTTTGAAGAGGAAACGTGGCTGGGTCTTTCAGCATGACAATGATCCCAAACACACCGCCCGGGCAACGAAGGAGTGGCTTCGTAAGAAGCATTTCAAGGTCCTGGAGTGGCCTAGCCAGTCTCCAGATCTCAACCCCATAGAAAATCTTTGGAGTGAGTTGAAAGTCCATGTTGCTCAGCAACAGCCCCAAAACATCACTGCTCTAGAGGAGATATGCATGGAGGAATGGGCCAAAATACCAGCAACAGGGTGTTAAAACCTTGTGAAGACTTACAGAAAACATTTGACATCTGTCATTGCCAACAAAGGGTATATAAGAAAGTATTGAGATAAACTTTTGTTATTGACCAAATACTTATTTTCCACCATAATTTTCAAATTAATTCATAAAAAATACTACAATGTGATTTTCTGGATTTTTTTTCTCATTTTGTCTGTCATAGTTTAAGTGTACTACCTATGATGAAAATTACAGGCCTCTCTCATCTTTTTAAGTGGGAGAACTTGCACAATTGGTGGCTGACTAAATACTTGTTTGCCCCACTGTATGTACTTGTTCTGGTATTGATAGCCTGTCTTGCCTCTCTGGATGGTGGTACAGTAGCCATGGTGTTGTGCCATGCAGATCGGTGGATTATGTGAGGGGTAGGGGTGCAGGAGCTGCCAGAGTATCCAGCCACCGCTGCCCATCGCCCCCATACAGCCAGACTAAACCTGGGCAGCCAGGGCTTCCATCCTACATCAATGTGCGATTGACACATAAATGACACAGCCTGTCCACCACCCAGGCAAATTCAAATGCACATGTCAATGTGATGATGCACTCGCCCATAGGGGAGCATTGTTTACATTTTTACTCCACTATTCAAAAAAATTTCAAAGTTAATTTAAAGACAAGTGGGACAGAACTGAGAACCAAAAGGGCTCAACCAATGAATGGAAGGAAGTGAGCGCCACTATATAAAGCAAAGGAAAACAGAAGGGTTGTACTGATTAGGATGGTCAGCGACTTTTGTCTTGATAAAAAGAAAGACAGGGAAAAGAGGGAGGAGATGGAGAGAGAGATAAAGGGAGGAGGAGAGAGATATAGAGGGAAAGAGGGAGGAGAAGGAGAGAGAGAGAGGGAAAGAGGGAAAGAGGGAGGAGAAGGAGAGAGAGGGAAAGAGGGAGGAGATGGAGAGAGAGATAAAGGGAGGAGGAGAGAGATATAGAGGGAAAGAGGGAGGAGAAGGAGAGAGAGAGAGGGAAAGAGGGAAAGAGGGAGGAGAAGGAGAGAGAGGGGGAAAGATGGAGGAGAAGGAGAGGGAGACAGAGGGAAAGAGATGAACTGCTCACACAGGTTGCAGTGCACAGCGTGTTGTTGTGCTCATTACACCTGGGTATTGAGATATTCAGCCTAGTGGAATACATTATAGCCCCACATTTGATATAATAATGTGCCAAAATTGCACCTCGATATTTGTTGTCCCGATGACTTGAGAGAGAGAGATTTCAACTTTAAGTTACCGAGATTTAATTAGTCCAAAGGGAAATTAAATTTGACTTGAAGAGGAATAATCTGAGTTTGAATGGTTGAGATGGCTATCTAGTTTGGATCAATCAGCCAGGTATCAGGGGAGGTGACAGGCCGGCTCGTGCCCAGGCCCCATGCTCCCATCCTGGACGACGGCCAGCACGGCTCAGCTTGTTTTTCTGCATGTCCATGGAGGTTTCACCTCTCTCTCCAACCGCCAGCTCCGTGAGTCATACAGTATACCTTTACCTGGAAAACCGTTTTGCTCTTGTGCCTTACACTCTGGACACACATCACTCTGGGGCGTATTCATCAGTGATGTAAAGCCTATGGCAGCGGTTTTCAAAATGGTGGTTCAGGACCCAATGGTTGGCTGTACTTCTAACCAATTCATACAGTCTCAGCTTCTGACCAGACTGTGGCTGAGAAATAATTAAATGATGGATGGGTCGTATGCAAATCTGGAAAGGGTAGGTCACGGGAGGAAAATGTTTGGGAATCGCTGTCGTTATCAGTTGCGTCACAGAGTCAGAAAAGCATAAGGTCACCAAGGTATTCCTCTATTTCAATTATTGTCAACTTTAAAAGGCCGTTGTATTTATATATGCTATTTGCAAGTGTCAAGGTCGAGTTATTTAAATACAAATGCACTCTATTCACAGCCATGCCTATTACTGAAATAGTTTATTAAAAAAGTTATTACTGAAATAGTTTATTGAAATGGTTATAACTGAAATAATTTACTGAAATGGCTATTCCTGTAATAGTTTACTGAAATGGCTATTCCTGTAATAGTTTACTGAAATGGTAATTACTGAAATAGTTTACTGAAATGGTTATTACTGAAATAGTTTACTGAAATGGTTATTACTGAAATAGTTTACTGAAATGGTTATTACTGAAATAGTTGACTGAAATGGTTATTACTGAAATAGTTTACTGAAATGGCTATTACTGAAATAGTTTACTGATATGGCTATTACTGAAATAGTTTACTGAAATGGTTATTACTGAAATAGTTTACTGAAATGGTTATTACTGAAATAGTTTACTGAAATGGTTATTACTGAAATAGTTTACTGAAATGGTTATTACAGAAATAGTTTACTGAAATGGTTATTACTGAAATAGTTTACTGAAATGGTTGTTACTGAAATAGTTTACTGAAATGGCTATTACTGAAATAGTTTACTGATATGGCTATTACTGAAATAGTTTCACCTGGTGATATATATTTAGATATATACTGTGTTGTGTAGGGAATCATTGTACCATCTAAACTGCTGTGAAATATATTTTCAATAACCAAAAATGTTATATTTTCAGGTATTTTCAGGTATTTGAAATAACTTAAAAATGGGAAGTATAGAAATAGCACACATATCTACTGCTTCTTAGACTTGCCTCAATGAGAATGACAGATCTCCTGCTTCTTATACTTGCTTCAATGAGAACAACAGATCTACTGCTTCTTACAAACTTGCTTACATATTGCAAGTCAATGTTCCCCATTTTGTTGATTTACAAAGTGGGATTAAAATGGATTTAGTTGTCAACGATCTACACAAAATACTCTTTAATATCAAAGTGGAAGAAAAATTCCAACATTTAAAAAATAATAATATATATATATTCATAATAATAAAAAAACATGAATAAATCTGGAATTGGATAAGTATTCAACCCCCTGAGTCAATACATGTTAGAAACATATTTGGCAGAGATAACAGCTGTCTTTTTTGTAAGCTTTCCACACCTGGATTGTGCAACATTTGCCCATTATTTTTTTTTAATTCTTCAAGCTATATCAAATTGGTTGTTAATCATTGCTAGACAACCATTTTCAGGTCTTTCCATAGATTTTCAAGCAGATTTAAGTCTAAACTTTTTTCAATTTTCACCTAAAAAAAAACATACCCAAATTGAACTGCCTGTAGTTCAGTACCATTTGAAAGGAAATACTTTGGAGTTCATGGAAATATGAAATGAATGTAGGAGAATATAACACATTAGATCTGGTAAAAGATCATACAAACACTTTCTGTGTTTTTTTTGTAACATCTTTGAAATGTAAGAGAAAGGCCATAATGTATTCAAGCCCAGGTGCAATTTCGATTTTGGCCATTAAATGGGAGCAGTGTATTGTGCAATGTTTTAGACTGATACAATGAATCATTGAATTACTGTTCAACATGTTGTATCAAGACTGCCCAAATGTGCCTAATTGGTTCAATAACTTTTCAAGTTCATAACTGCACTCTCCTCAAACAATAGCATGGTATTCTTTCACTGTAAGTTGGACAGTGCATTTAGATGAACAGGAAATGAAGCTTTCTGCCAATATCGGATATGTCTATGTCGTGGGAAATGTTCTTGTTACTTACAACCTCATGCTAATCACATTAGCTCACATTAGCTCAACCGTCCAGAGGGTGGGACAACGATCTGTAGAGATCCTTAAGCACTATTTCACACAGAGTCCATGCCACTTATGTATTTATGCTTGCCATAACAAATGGGTTGAATACTTATTGACTGAGGACATTACAGCTTTTCATTTGTAATTTATTTGTAAATATATTTCCAAAATGTAATCCAGTTTAAATTCAGGCTGTAACACAAAAAAAATGTGGAAAAGCTCAAGAAATGTGAATACTTCCTGAAGGCGATGTATACTAGAGGTTGACCTATATGTCTAACCCAGTGGGAAGTTTCTATTTCCATCAAATGTGTCTGTCCTCTTTTAAGTTTCTTTATATGGTCCATTGTTTTGTTAAGTTGAAAGACATAAATGTATGTAAGGGAACAATGTATGTAATGCATTGTAAGTCCTTTTAATTTGGGGTCAAATTATTTATTCTAATGTTTTAACTCCCACTGTTCTTACCTTCCTTACCTGAACCCTGACACATTTTCAAGCATGCTCTCTTTAGTAAATATTTACTACTGCATGCAAATAACTGATATACTAAAACATTATCTTATTAAGTATTAGTTTTGAACACTAACCTCGCTGACTATAGACATAATAATACTGAAAAACCATTGAGTTATATTCAAATTCAGACTTTTTGTGATCATCTTAGGGTTACATGCAGACTAATTTGTGAACAGTGGACCAATGGCAGCTGTTTGATTGTCTTCCTACATCCTGGACCTGCCGCTCTGTCTGGACATTTGTGGTGATGTGTACAAATCCGCAATTGATGTCCTTGCTGGGAGACATGGCCTGCCTTTTATAGTCCCTAAAATAAACAATGCTCGTCTCTCACCAAGCGAGTCAAGAGACTGATACAGACTCTATCAGATTTCCTACACGCAGACGTCAACGATAAATCTAGTCGAGATTGGTCGGAATTAGGTTAGCTCACTTGAATGCTATCTGCTTAACCCACAGCTGGTCGGCCTGCTACACCAAGGCATTGAATGTAAATCAGTCACTTAGTGCTATCAGATGGAACATTGGGGAAGAAGAGAGCACTCACACAGCCTCATATAGAAGCAAGGCAGGCCAGAAACAAAACCAGCCTTCTAATGCTCGCTGTCTCGCTCTCGCTGTCTCTCTCTCTCGCTCTCTCTCTCTCTCTCTCTCTCTCTCTCTCTCTCTCTCTCTCTCTCTCTCTCTCTCTCTCTCTCTCTCTCTCTCTCTCTCTCTTGCTCTCACTCACTCTCAACTCAAAGGGATTTATTGGCATGGGAAACATATGTTTACATTGTGAAAGCAAATGCAATAGTCAATAAACAAAAGGGAGATGAACAAGGGAAACACTAGTAAACATTAAACTCACACGTTTTAAAAGAATATAGACATTTCAAATGTTATATTATTGGCAATGTACAGTGTTGTAACAATGTGCAAGTAGTTGATGTATGAAAGAGAGAATAAATAAACTTATTCAGTAAATATTGGTTGTATTTACAATATTGTTTGTGCTCCTTGGTTGGGGACAGATCTAGGTGCTGCTGGAGGCCCTCCTTGGTTGGGGACAGATCTTGGTGCTGCTGTAGGCCCTCCTTGGTTGGGGACAGATCTAGGTGCTGCTGGAGGCCCTCCTTGGTTGGGGACAGATCTAGGTGCTGCTGGAGGCCCTCCTTGGTTGGGGACAGATTTAGGTGCTGCTGGAGGCCCTCCTTGGTTGGGGACAGATCTAGGTGCTGCTATAGGCCCTCCTTGGTTGGGGACAGATCTAGGTGCTGCTGTAGGCCTTCCTTGGTTGGGGAGGGACTGATCTAGGTGCTGCTGGAGGCCCTCCTTGGTTGGGGACAGATCTAGATGCGGCTGGAGGCCCTCCTTGGTTGGGGACAGATCTAGATGCGGCTGGAGGCCCTCCTTGGTTGGGGACAGATCTAGGTGCTGCTGGAGGCCCTCCTTGGTTGGGGACAGATCTTGGTGCTGCTGTAGGCCCTCCTTGGTTGGGGACAGATCTAGGTGCTGCTGGAGGCCCTCCTTGGTTGGGGACAGATCTAGGTGCTGCTGGAGGCCCTCCTTGGTTGGGGACAGATTTAGGTGCTGCTGGAGGCCCTCCTTGGTTGGGGACAGATCTAGGTGCTGCTATAGGCCCTCCTTGGTTGGGGACAGATCTAGGTGCTGCTGTAGGCCTTCCTTGGTTGGGGACTGATCTAGGTGCTGCTGGAGGCCCTCCTTGGTTGGGGACAGATCTTGGTGCTGCTGTAGGCCCTCCTTGGTTGGGGACAGATCTAGGTGCTGCTGGAGGCCCTCCTTGGTTGGGGACAGATCTAGGTGCTGCTGGAGGCCCTCCTTGGTTGGGGACAGATTTAGGTGCTGCTGGAGGCCCTCCTTGGTTGGGGACAGATCTAGGTGCTGCTATAGGCCCTCCTTGGTTGGGGACAGATCTAGGTGCTGCTGTAGGCCTTCCTTGGTTGGGGACTGATCTAGGTGCTGCTGGAGGCCCTCCTTGGTTGGGGACAGATCTAGATGCGGCTGGAGGCCCTCCTTGGTTGGGGACAGATCTAGATGCGGCTGGAGGCCCTCCTTGGTTGGGGACACAAAAACCAGATCACCTGCAAAAAGTAGACATTTTAATTCAGAGTCCAGATACTCCAGACTGTTCTAGTGCCCTCGCCAATTTGTTGATATATAGTGTATATTTTTTACATTTGACATTTATTCAACTAGGCAAGTCAGTTAAGAACAAATTCTTATTTTCAATGACGGCCTAGGAACAGTGGGTTAACTACCTGTTCAGGTGCAGAACGACAGATTTTTACCTTGTCAGCTCAGGGGTTTGAACTTGCAACCTTCCGGTTACTAGTCCAACACTCTAACCACTAGGCTACCTTGTTCAAGCTGCATCCCATGTCTCACTCCACGGCCCTGAGGAAAGAAGTCTGTGGGTTTCTTGCCAATTTTAATGTCACACTTGTTGTTCGTGTACATTGATTCTAATGTCATATGCTTTTCCCCCCCAACTAAGAAAACCCACTGCTGCTCCAGCTTCATCTGCCTTATGTCCAGCTGGGAGAATTTATCCTTCATTTCATCTCTCTCTTTCCTTTCAATTTCAATTTCATTTCAACTTAAGGAGCTTTATTGGCATGGGAAACATATGTTTACATTGCCAAAGAAAGTGAAATAGATCATAAACAAAAGTGAAATAAACAATAAAAAATGAACAGTAAATATAATAAAGACATTTCAAATGTCATTATGTCTATCAGGAAGTGTTGTAACAATGTCAAATAGTTAAGGTACAAAAGGGAAAATAAATTAACATAAATATGGGTTGTATTTACAATGGTGTTTATTCTTCACTGGTTGCCCTTTTCTTGTGGCAACAAGTCACTTATCTTACTGCTGTGATGCACACTGTGGTATTTCACCCAAGAGATATGGGAGTTTATCAAAATTGGATTTCTCTCTCTCTTTCTCTCTGTCTGTCGTTCTCTCTGACGTTCTCACTCTCTCTCTCTTTCTCTCTCTCTCCCTCTCGCTATCTCTCTCTCTCTCCCTCCATCTCTCTCTTTCCCTTTGTCTATCTCTCTCTCCCTCCATCTCTCTCTTTCCCTTTGTCTATCTCTCTCTCTCTCCCTCCATCTCTCTCTTTCCATTTGTCTATCTCTGTCTTTCCCTCTCTCTATCTCTCTCTCTCTCTTCCTGTAGCTACAGTTCCCTCTGTGAACCACGGTGATACTGTACGTCATCCCCCTCATCTACCCCAAAAGCGTCAGCTAAATGGCATATATTATTATTATCAAGCTATCAAATAGGCTACTCAATGATTATTGGTTATTGGGGAAGTATGTCTCCAGATCACATGATTCAAGATACGACGGAGCTAAAGGGTATAGCTAGGTACTTAACCGTAATGAATACCCAAATTAGAGTTAAAGATACGGGTCTCACTGAGTTTCCTTCCGTAAGTGTTTACGGCTGGTCTTCCCTCTCTCAAACCAAAGTGACTCTCTGACATTTGTGACAATGAGGTCCTTTTCTCCAGGCTGTCTGTAGTGTGTTTAAAGCAGTTGTCTAATTACGAGTTGGTAATGACTTGGGTGTTTTCGAGTTGTGTTTGGCTAACTGTTTAAGTAGTTAGGAGAAAATCAGGACATCGATATACTTCTCCAAATGAAGTCTCTCCTTCAGCGTGACCCTGCCACTCAGGCCCTGTGAATGAGTTGGCTTTTCAGTGTTTTCTTAGACAAATCATAATTAAGGAGCCAATTAAGGGGTCACCTTGAGTTTATAAATTCTGCTGCCGGAAAAAATTTCACCCAACCTGAACCTTCAATGTGCGTGTATGTCTTTACCCTTGTGCGTGTGTGTGTATGTGGGTCTCCACAAAGTGACTCATGCCTTAATTAGGTCCTTGCTCTGAACCTGGCAGGATGTGAGCCTGCCTCAGCTCGCCTGGCTCCCCCACCACCACACAATCAGTCAGTCTGGCTCCCCCACCACCACACAATCAGTCAGTCTGGATCCCCCACCACCACACAATCAGTCAGTCAGCGTGGCTCCCCCACCACCACACAATCAGTCAGTCAGCGTGGCTCCCCCACCACCACACAATCAGTCAGTCTGGCTCCCCCACCACCACACAATCAGTCAGTCAGTCTGGCTCCCCCACCACCACACAATCAGTCAGTCTGGCTCCCCCACCACCACACAATCAGTCAGTCAGTCTGGCTCCCCCACCACCACACAATCAGTCAGTCTGGCTCCCCCACCACCACACAATCAGTCAGTCAGTCTGGCTCCCCCACCACCACACAATCAGTCAGTCAGCGTGGCTCCCCCACCACCACACAATCAGTCAGTCAGCGTGGCTCCCCCACCACCACACAATCAGTCAGTCTGGCTCCCCACCACCACACAATCAGTCAGTCAGTCTGGCTCCCCCACCACCACACAATCAGTCAGTCTGGCTCCCCACCACCACACAATCAGTCAGTCTGGCTCCCCACCACCACACAATCAGTCAGTCTGGCTCCCCACCACCACACAATCAGTCAGTCTGGATCCCCCACCACCACACAATCAGTCAGTCAGCGTGGCTCCCCACCACCACACAATCAGTCAGTCAGCGTGGCTCCCCACCACCACACAATCAGTCAGTCTGGCTCCCCACCACCACACAATCAGTCAGTCAGTCTGGCTCCCCCACCACCACACAATCAGTCAGTCTGGCTCCCCCACCACCACACAATCAGTCAGTCAGTCTGGCTCCCCCACCACCACACAATCAGTCAGTCTGGCTCCCCCACCACCACACAATCAGTCAGTCAGTCTGGCTCCCCACCACCACACAATCAGTCAGTCAGCGTGGCTCCCCACCACCACACAATCAGTCAGTCAGCGTGGCTCCCCCACCACCACACAATCAGTCAGTCTGGCTCCCCCACCACCACACAATCAGTCAGTCAGTCTGGCTCCCCCACCACCACACAATCAGTCAGTCTGGCTCCCCCTCCACCACACAATCAGTCAGTCTGGCTCCCCCACCCCCACACAATCAGTCAGTCTGGCTCCCCCACCACCACACAATCAGTCAGTCTGGCTCCCCCACCACCACACAATCAGTCAGTCTGGCTCCCCCACCACCACACAATCAGTCAGTCTGGCTCCCCCACCACCACACAATCAGTCAGTCTGGATCCCCCACCACCACACAATCAGTCAGTCAGCGTGGCTCCCCCACCACCACACATTCAGTCAGTCTGGCTCCCCCACCACCACACAATCAGTCAGTCTGGCTCCCCCACCACCACACAATCAGTCAGTCTGGCTCCCCCACCACCACACAATCAGTCAGCCTGGCTCCTCCACCACCACACAATCAGTAAGTCTGGCTCCCCCACCACCACACATTCAGTCAGTCTGGCTCCCCCACCACCACACATTCAGTCAGTCTGGCTCCCCCACCACCACACAGTCAGTCAGTATGGCTCCCCCACCACCACACAATCAGTCAGTCAGTATGGCTCCCCCACCACCACACAGTCAGCCTGCCTGGCTCCTCCCACACCACATCTCAGAGGATGGTGCTCTGTCCCTCTGTTCCTTTACCTCTCTGACTCTCTCTCTGTCTCTCTCTGTCTGTCTCTCTGTCTCTGTCTTAGACTGTCCCTCTGTTCCTTTACCTCTCTGTCTCTGTCTCTGTCTCTCTGTCTGTCTCTCTGTCTGTCTGTCTCTCTTTCTCTGTTTCTCTTTCTCTGTCTCTCTGTCTGTCTGTCTCTCTTTCTCTGTCTCTCTGTCTCTGTCTCTCTGTCTCTGTCTCTCTGTCTCTGTCTTAGACTGTCCCTCTGTTCCTTTACCTCTCTGACTCTCTCTCTGTCTCTGTCTCTCTGTCTGTCTGTCTGTCTCTCTTTCTCTGTCTCTCTTTCTCTGTCTCTCTTTCTCTGTCTTAGACTGTCCCTCTGTTCCTTTACCTCTCTGACTCTCTCTCTGTCTCTGTCTCTCTCTCTGTCTGTCTCTGTCTGTCTCTCTGTCTGTCTGTCTCTCTTTCTCTGTCTCTCTTTCTCTGTCTTAGACTGTCCCTCTGTTCCTTTACCTCTCTGACTCTCTCTCTGTCTCTGTCTCTCTCTCTGTCTGTCTCTGTCTGTCTCTCTGTCTGTCTGTCTCTCTTTCTCTGTCTCTCTGTCTGTCTCTTTCTCCGTCTCTCTGTCTCTGTCTTAGACTGTCCCTCTGTTCCTTTACCTCTCTGACTCTCTCTCTGTCTCTGTCTCTCTCTCTGTCTGTCTCTGTCTGTCTCTCTGTCTGTCTGTCTCTCTTTCTCTGTCTCTCTGTCTGTCTCTTTCTCCGTCTCTCTTTCTCTGTCTTAGACTGTCCCTCTGTTCCTTTAGCTCTCTGACTCTCTCTCTGTCTCTGTCTCTCTCTCTGTCTGTCTCTGTCTGTCTCTCTGTCTGTCTGTCTCTCTTTCTCTGTCTCTCTGTCTGTCTCTTTCTCCGTCTCTCTGTCTCTGTCTTAGACTGTCCCTCTGTTCCTTTACCTCTCTGTCTCTCTCTTTGTCTCTCTCTTTGTTTCTCTCCCTGTCTCTCTCTCTGTCGCTCTCCCTGTCTCTGTCTCCCTGTTTCTGTCTCTGTCTCTCTTGGTCTCTGTCTCTCTTGGTCTCTGTCTCTCTTGGTCTCTGTATCTCTTGGTCTCTGTCTCTCTTGGTCTCTGTCTCTTGGTCTCTGTATCTCTTGGTCTCTGTCTCTCTTGGTCTCTGTATCTCTTGGTCTCTGTATCTCTTGGTCTCTGTCTCTCTTGGTCTCTGTATCTCTTGGTCTCTGTATCTCTTGGTCTCTGTCTCTCTTGGTCTCTGTCTCTCTTGGTCTCTGTATCTCTTGGTCTCTGTTTCTCTTGGTCTCTGTATCTCCTGGTCTCTGTATCTCTTGGTCTCTGTTTCTCTTGGTCTCTGTATCTCTTGGTCTCTGTATCTCTTGGTCTCTGTTTCTCTTGGTCTCTGTATCTATTGGTCTCTGTATCTCTTGGTCTCTGTCTCTCTTGGTCTCTGTATCTCTTGGTCTCTGTTTCTCTTGGTCTCTGTATCTATTGGTCTCTGTATCTCTTGGTCTCTGTATCTCTTGGTCTCTGTCTCTTTTGGTCTCTGTTTCTCTTGGTCTCTGTTTCTCTTGGTCTCTGTTTCTCTTCGTCTCTGTCTCTGTCTTTCTGGGTGTTTCTCAAATTGCATACTACCGTGCACCGGGCATGTAAATTGGAGCACGCGAAACAGAGCAAGGAGGGAACTTTTCGATTGCATCGATGCAAGCTTCAATGAAAAGTATGCAAAGACATATGACGCAAACGTAAAAAGTTGTCTTGCAATTAATGTCGGCCGTTGTCCCGGCTGGAAGAAGGTCTGTGAATGGGGAGATGCAGCGTAAGGTAATACAGTAGAGGGGAGTGCGAGTACTACTCAAATTGAATGTTTTATGCATTTCTCAACACTCTCGTCTTCACAAGAACATAATCAAGAGAACATCCTCAGAGAATGCACTTGGAGCATGAGAGTGTGGAGTACGATAGTACGCATATTGAGAAAAACCCTATGCCTCTCTCTCTCTCTCTTTCTTTGTCTCTCTGTCTCTCTCCCTCTGTCTCTGTCTCTCTTTCTCGCTCTCAGTTTCTCTCAATTCATTTGAATATACTTTATTGACATGAAAAGTAAACACTTCCATTGTCAACATAAACATATAGTGATGATGGTGAAAGACCATACTAGAATGTTGGTACTGAAGCAGAAATAATGATAGTGGTACTCAGCAATTACAACAAATATGAATAAAGAATATGCAAATATGAATAATCACATTACACTTCTCACTGGCTGTCCCTCACCATGTATGTATTTCCGTTTGTCTTCATCATTTAGGTTTACATTTATCATTTTTGTGAAGAATGTATTTGTTATGTCAGAATATTTGTCACAGTTAGACAGAAAAAACAGCTCTGTCTCTATTTCTTTGTGGGGGCAGAATGAGCCCAGCCTGTCCTCTCTGCGATGACTGTTCTTTATGGCCAGCCTGTCCTCTCTGAGCAGCCAGGTTTGCCTGAGACAACCGGTCTCTATGGCCAGCCTGTCCTCTTTGGGCAGCTGTCTTCTATGTCCAGGCTGTGACATGGCTCTATGTCCAGGCTGTGACATGTCTCTATAGACAGGAGGTGACATGTCTCTATAGACAGGAGGTGACATGTCTCTATAGACAGGAGGTGACATGTCTCTATGTCCAGGCTGTGACATGTCTCTATGTCCAGGCTGTGACATGTCTCTATAGACAGGAGGTGACATGTCTCTATAGACAGGAGGTGACATGTCTCTATAGACAGGCTGTGACATGTCTCTATGTCCAGGCTGTGACATGTCTCTATAGACAGGAGGTGACATGTCTCTATGTCCAGGCTGTGATATGTCTCTATAGACAGGCTGTGATATGTCTCTATGTCCAGGCTGTGACATGTCTCTATAGACAGGATGTGACATGTCTTTATAGACAGGCAGTGACATGTCTCTATAGACAGGAGGTGACATGTCTCTATAGACAGGAGGTGACATGTCTCTATAGACAGGAGGTGACATGTCTCTATAGACAGGAGGTGACATGTCTCTATAGACAGGAGGTGACATGTCTCTATAGACAGGAGGTGACATGTCTCTATAGACAGGAGGTGACAGGCTGTGACATGTCTCTATAGACAGGAGGTGACATGACAGGAGGTGACATGTCTCTATAGACAGGAGGTGACATGTCTCTATGACAGGAGGTGACATGTCTATAGACAGGAGTGTGTCTCTACATGTCTCTATGACAGGATGTGACATGTCTCTATAGACAGGCTGTGACATGTCTCTATAGACAGGAGGTGACATGTCTCTATAGACAGGAGGTGACATGTCTCTATAGACAGGAGGTGACATGTCTCTATAGACAGGAGGTGACATGATGTGTGACATGTCTCTATAGACAGGAGGTGACATGTCTCTCTATGTCTCTATAGACAGGCTGTGACATGTCTCTATGTCCAGGCTGTGACATGTCTCTATAGACAGGAGGTGACATGTCTCTATAGACAGGAGGTGACATGTCTCTATAGACAGGAGGTGACATGTCTCTATAGACAGGAGGTGACATGTCTCTATGTCCAGGCAGTGACATGTCTCTATAGACAGGAGGTGACATGTCTCTATAGACAGGAGGTGACATGTCTCTATAGACAGGAGGTGACATGTCTCTATAGACAGGAGGTGACATGTCTCTATAGACAGGAGGTGACATGTCTCTATAGACAGGATGTGACATGTCTCTATGTCCAGGCTGTGACATGTCTCTATAGACAGGAGGTGACATGTCTCTATGTCCAGGCTGTGATATGTCTCTATAGACAGGCTGTGACATGTCTCTATAGCCAGGATGTGACATGTCTCTATAGACAGGCAGTGACATGTCTCTATAGACAGGCAGTGACATGTCTCTATAGACAGGCTGTGACATGTCTCTATAGACAGGCTGTGACATGTCTCTATGAGGTGACATGTCTCTATAGACAGGAGGTGACATGTCTCTATAGACAGGAGGTGACATGTCTCTATAGACAGGAGGTGACATGTCTCTATAGACAGGAGGTGACATGTCTCTATAGACAGGAGGTGACATGTCTCTATAGACAGGCTGTGACATGTCTCTATAGACAGGAGGTGACATGTCTCTATAGACAGGAGGTGACATGTCTCTATAGACAGGAGGTGACATGTCTCTATAGACAGGAGGTGACATGTCTCTATAGACAGGAGGTGACATGTCTCTATAGACAGGAGGTGACATGTCTCTATAGACAGGAGGTGACATGTCTCTATAGACAGGAGGTGACATGTCTCTATAGACAGGAGGTGACATGTCTCTATAGACAGGATGTGACATGTCTCTATGTCCAGGCTGTGACATGTCTCTATAGACAGGAGGTGACATGTCTCTATGTCCAGGCTGTGACATGTCTCTATAGACAGGAGGTGACATGTCTCTATGGCCAGGCTGTGACATGTCTCTATAGACAGGAGGTGACATGTCTCTATGTCCAGGCTGTGACATGTCTCTATAGACAGGAGGTGACATGTCTCTATGTCCAGGCTGTGACATGTCTCTATAGACAGGCTGTGATATGTCTCTATGTCCAGGCTGTGACATGTCTCTATAGACAGGATGTGACATGTCTTTATAGACAGGCAGTGACATGTCTCTATAGACAGGAGGTGACATGTCTCTATAGACAGGCTGTGACATGTCTCTATAGACAGGAGGTGTGACATGTCTCTATAGACAGGCTGTGACATGTCTCTGTGACATATCTGTGACATGTATAGACAGGCTGTGACATGTCTCTATAGACAGGCTGTGACATGTCTCTATAGACAGGCTGTGACATGTCTCTATGTCCAGGCTGTGACATGTCTCTATAGACAGGAGGTGACATGTCTCTATAGACAGGATGTGACATGTCTCTATAGACAGTGACATGTCTCTATAGACAGGATGTGACATGTCTCTATGTCCAGGCTGTGACATGTCTCTATAGACAGGAGGTGACATGTCTCTATGTCCAGGCTGTGACATGTCTCTATATCCAGGCTGTGACATGTCTCTATGTCCAGGCTGTGACATGTCTCTATAGACAGGCTGTGACATGTCTCTATAGACAGGAGGTGACATGTCTCTATAGACAGGCTGTGACATGTCTCTATAGACAGGCTGTGACATGTCTCTATAGACAGGCTGTGACATGTCTCTATAGACAGGCTGTGACATGTCTCTATAGACAGGAGGTGACATGTCTCTATAGACAGGCTGTGACATGTCTCTATAGACAGGCTGTGACATGTCTCTATGACAGGCTGTGACATGTCTCAGGAGGTGACATGTCTCTACATGACATGTCTCTATAGACAGGCTGTGACATGTCTCTATAGACAGGTCTCTGTGACATGTCTCTATAGACAGGCTGTGACATGTCTCTATAGACAGGATGTGACATGTCTCTATAGACAGGCTGTGACATGTCTCTATAGACAGGAGGTGACATGTCTCTATAGACAGGATGTGACATGTCTCTATAGACAGGCTGTGACATGTCTCTATAGACAGGCTGTGACATGTCTCTATAGACAGGCTGTGACATGTCTCTATAGACAGGATGTGACATGTCTCTATAGACAGGCTGTGACATGTCTCTATAGACAGGCTGTGACATGTCTCTATAGACAGGCTGTGACATGTCTCTATAGACAGGCTGTGACATGTCTCTATAGACAGGATGTGACATGTCTCTATAGACAGGATGTGACATGTCTCTATAGACAGGATGTGACATGTCTCTATAGACAGGATGTGACATGTCTCTATAGACAGGATGTGACATGTCTCTATAGACAGGATGTGACATGTCTCTATAGACAGGATGTGACATGTCTCTATAGACAGGCTGTGCTCACTGAGCCTGTACATAGTGTTTTCCTCAGTTTTCTATCAAACACAGTGGTCAGATAGTCTGCCACCGTGTGCTGTCTGTTTAGAACCAATTAGCATTGACGTTTCTTTCCAGTAGGTGATATATATTTATTTTTGCATCATGATAATTTGGTTGGGACAGATTTTCTGAGTGCTGTCCTGAAGCTTTGTTGGGTTGGTAGTGATTAGTGAATTGAGCCTCAGGACCAGCTGGCTGAAGGGACTCTTCTCTCTCTCTCTTTCTCTCTCTCTCTCTTTTACTCTCTCCTTGGTAAGAAAAGCCTGGAGGACCCTTGAAGCCTTGAATTATAAGAGAGGATAGATTATAAGCTTGTTTTTGTATATGTGTGTTTATGTCTTATTTTGGATGGCTTTTCAGTGTGTGTACGTGCCTGTGCATGTATGTGTGTGTGTGTGTGTGTGTGTGTGTGTGTGTGTGTGTGTGTGTGTGTGTGTGTGTGTGTGTGTGTGTGTGTGTGTGTGTGTGTGTGTGTGTGTGTGTGTGTGTGTGTGTGTGTGTGTGTGTGCGCTCAAGTCTGTGTGTCGACCTGTACGTCTTTCCTCAACGTTCCCCCACCTTGTACCTTTGTGTGTGTGTCTGTCAGAGACTGTGTGTGTGTCTGTCAGAGACTGTGTGTGTGTCTGTCAGAGACTGTGTGTGTGTCTGTCAGAGACTGTGTGTGTGTCTGTCAGAGACTGTGTGTGTGTCTGTGAGAGACTGTGTGTGTGTCTGTCAGAGACTGTGTGTGTGTCTGTGAGAGACTGTGTGTGTGTCGGTCAGATCTGTCAGCCAGAGAGGCACCACGATCTATCAGCCAGAGAGGCACCGTGATCTATCAGCCAGAGAGGCACCATGATCTATCAGCCAGAGAGGCACCATGATCTATCAGCCAGAGAGGCACTATGATCTATCAGCCAGAGAGGCACCATGATCTATCAGCCAGAGATGCACCATGATCTATCAGCCAGAGAGGCTTCATGATCTATTAGCCAGAGAAGCTTCATGATCTATCAGCCAGTGAGGCTCCGTGATCTATCAGCCAGAGAGGCTTTATGATCGATCAGCCAGAGAGGCTCCATGATCTATCAGCCAGAGAGGCTCCATGATCTATTAGCCAGAGATGCTTCATGATCTATAAGCCAGAGAGGCTTCATGATCCATCAGCCAGAGAGGCTCCATGATCTATCAGCCAGAGAGGCTCCATGATCTATAAGCCAGAGAGGCTCCATGGTCTATCAGCCAGAGATGCTCCATGATCTATCAGCCAGAGAGGCTTTATGATCTATCAGCCAGAGGCTCCATGATCTATCAGCCAGAGATGCTTCAGCCATGATCTATTTATCAGCCAGAGAGGCTCTGTTCATGATCATGATCATCAGCCAGAGAGGCTCCATGATCTATCAGCCAGAGAGGCTGACATGATCTATAAGCCAGAGAGGCTCCATGGTCTATCAGCCAGAGAGGCTACATGCTATCAGCCAGAGAGGCACCATGATCTATCAGCCAGAGAGGCTTTATGATCTATCAGCCAGCTCCAGATCTATCAGCCAGAGAGGCTCCATGATCTATCAGCCAGAGAGGATCTATCAGCCAGCCAGAGCTCCATGATCTAGGAATAAGCCAGAGATGCTCCATGATCTATAAGCTTCATGATAGATGATCTATTTCAGCCAGAGAGGCTCCATGATTTATCAGCCAGAGAGGAGTCAATCTATCAGCCAGAAAGGCTTTATAATATATCAGCCAGAGAGGTTTCATGATCTATCAGCCAGAGAGGCTCCATGATCTATCAGCCAGAGAGGAGTCATGATCTATCAGCCAGAGAGGCTTCATGATCTATCAGCCAGAGAGGCTCTGTGATCTATCAGCCAGAGAGGCTTCATGATCTATCAGCCAGAGAGGCTCTGTGATCTATCAGCCAGAGGCTCCATAATCTATCAGCCAGAGAGGCTCCACGATCTATCAGCCAGAGAGGCTCCACGATCTATCAGCCAGAGAGGCACCACGATCTATCAGCCAGAGAGGCACCACAATCTATCAGCCAGAGAGGCACCATGATCTATCAGCCAGAGTGGAATAATGATCTTTCAGCCATAAAGGCTCCATGATCTATCAGCCATAAAGGCTCCATGATCTATCAGCCAGAAAGGCTCCATGATCTCACAAATGGATGCATTCGAGTTACATGACCTACATAACATGTTATACGCTCTGCTGGCTCCCTGTGTTGCCATAATAGAGGAGAGCGGTGCATTACAGGTGCAGCTGCAGAACCTGGCACGTACAAACAACGACGTCACCAGGGGATGTGTGTATGCCTGTGCCCTGGCACAACCTGTTCCCTTCTCCCATACCTGCTGCACCATCAGTCCCCTCAGGACTAGTGAAAGAGAAAGGGTAATGTTATCCATTAAAAACTGGGTGGTTCGAGTCCTGAATGTTGATTGGTTGACAGAAGTGATATATCAGGCCATGTACCATGGGTATGACAAAACATGTCCTTTTACTGCTCTAGTTATGTTGGTTACCAGCTTATAATAGCTTCGGGGTTCTTGGTATATGGCCAAGAACCCCCAAGCAATTATCCTGCCTGAGAACAGCCCTCGCCAAGGTATATTGGCCATATACCACACTCCCTCGTGCCTTATTGCTTAATTATAGCATTGAAACATTTCCAATAGCCTTGTAGATAGCAACTAAGAATGCTAAGCATACAAATTATCTCTACTTTTCTTGTGTCCATGTGTCTCAACAACAAAAAATGACATGAGTGTAGCCACATGTTGTATGTCAATGGTTATGTTGGTTAGGTGAGTTTGGTTTGTGTCCTGCAACTTGATCCTCAGCATTCTTACCTGTTTACCCTTTTTCGGGCGATGCTCGTCTTTGGATGTGAGGCAGGGGATTGCTGTTGACCGTTAATTCTTTAAGAGAACTGAGCTGTGGTCACAAGATAGGCAAGTTATAATTGAATTGAAGTGAGCATTTGTGCAGCTATGTGTCACTAAACCCTGTGTACTCTTTCTCTCTATCTCTATCTATCTTTCTCTCTATCTCTCTATCTCTCTTTCTCTCTATCTCTCTATCTCTCTTTGTTTGTCGCTTTCTCTCTCTGTGTTGGTATAGAGAGGGAGTGAACCTTGACTGCTTTGACAAGCTCCTGACAGTGTCTAATTAGTGTGTTTGTGTGTGTGTGTCTACATCCATCTCTCTCTCTGTGTGTGTGTGTGTGTGCCTACATCCATCTCTCTGTGTGTGTGTGTGCCTACATCCATCGCTCTGTGTGTGTGCGTGAGTGTGTGTGTGTGTATTGGGGTGTCTGTGCTGAGTCTGACAGGGGGTCCCTGTGTGTTTCTCCCTAGGTGGCAGTGACTACACCTGGACAGAGGAGGACTCCTTGATGGCGGGCTCTCACACACCATACACTAACTCACACACCATACACTAACTCACACACCATACACACTCACACACACACACACACACACACACACACACACACACACACACACACACACACACACACACACACACACACACACACACACACACACACACACACACACACACACACACACACACACACACACACACACACACACACACACACACACACCATGCAGTTACACACCATGTACTCACACACACACCCTGTACTCTCTAACGCAGGGGAGAGAGAGATAGCAGGAAGGGACAGAATAGGGTAGAGGTTAGCATGCTACTCTTCTCCCTTGTGACTCAGAGTGAGAGGAAAGGAACAGCCTCACTACACCTCCCTAGCAATGCTACACACAGACACAACAACAAGGTGCTACAGCCAATAGGTACGCACTCCATTCTCCTTTCAAAGTAGCACCAAATGAGCATCGGTCATGACTATTATGATTATCCCAAATAGCACCAATACTAAATTCCTCACAGTATTTTTCTCCAAATGAGCATCCGCCCCAACTGCTATTCCCTCATTTAATTTTAGCACTAATGCTAACTCCCCTCTTTATTTGGTATCTAGGAATAGTGGATGCTGCGTGTGTTCTCCTACCGCCTGTCTTCCCCTGCCCTCGGCCTCACACACTCCAGCCCCCAGTCAGTCAGGACTGGGCAGACGGACGCACAGATTGGCTGTCTAATTAAATGAACCACTGATTTGGCTTTGTAACAACTGCGACTCTCCCGATCACCCCCCCCCCCATCACCCCCTCCCCCGAGAGCAACCTGGATCATCACCATTCTGACAAAAATTAATATTTTAAGGTTGGGCGTCAAAAGAGAGAGGGGGGAAATGGATTGATGCCGTAGCTGCGTCAACAGTTAGCTCTCGGCGGTGTGGCGTCGTCCTAATGGGTCCCGTCATATTTTCACGGATGAGAATGTGTGTAAACACACAGCGTGGCATATCTATTAGGTCGTGTTTTTTGGTGTGTGTGTGTGTATGTGTATGAGTGTGTGTGTGTATGCGTAATAGTGTGTGTGTGGCCTCAAACCTGTGTATCACAAACGAGACATCTGGGTACAGTTGTTTACTGAGGGACTTATGTGAAAAGTCTACTATATTGTGAAATGTTTATTTTTCACAATCTTCCAGAAGGAAATACTGTCACTGTAATTCACTCTTGGCATTTCTGCTGGAGAAAATCATTTGGCCCCCAACCCACCTTTAAACATGTTAACTGTAAGAACCAGTGACCTTACTTCTGTTGTTTACCTCAGAGGGGGGGAGTGGTGTTCCTGCCTGGAGAAACAGAGGAGAATGTCCTGCAGTGTCACCCTGTGTCCCCTCCACTCCCACAGTGGCATGACAGCCACGCTGCTGCATGGGGTGGCACGTGAGAGAGTTGCCTGTGGCAGCCGTGTCCCCTCACCCCCGGCTGTGGTGTGTATACAAGGGTGAGGGGAGGGGGACGATAATGCCAGCTCACTAGCCCCGCCGAGCGTTCCGCTTTCCACCCTCCTTTCCCCTCTCCTCACAGCGGGGGCCCTCTTTACATATTCAAACTAATCCTCCATGAATATATAGACTGTTTTTTACGTATAGAGAGACTTCCAGGAACCCCAAAGGGCATCCCCAGCCCTCGGAAGAACACTTGTGCAGATTTTATTAGTGCTTTATGTAATTCTGACAGGAATATACAGTAAGTGTATGCGACGGGGGGCACGGGGGGGTGCAAACTGGCAGATTTAAGATGACAGCTCCTCTGAGACAAATAACATTGAGGAAATCCTGCCTGAGCAAAAATAAAATCTCTCTGACTGTACAACTCAAATGGAGAGAGTAGAAAACATTGCGCACATGGTTCCGTTCTGAAGCCCTCTGTGTAGATGTCTCATATGAATTTGTCTTTTATATCTATACCATATCACATTTCTTATTTTTACAGGAGACAACAAAAATTCTCCAAGCATTAGGACGGAATAATGTAGGATACACGTTTAGCATGTCGTCATTCCTAAGGGTTATTAATGGGCAATAATTGACATGACACACAAATCACTTGTTCCTATATCACAACATGTCTATAATGTAACATCTTATTGCCCATTAACCCTTAGGAATGACTACATGCTAAATGTGAGTCCTGATGCTTAGTGAATTAAACGCCGGCAATGGCAGTATTTGTATGACTTCTTTGAACGCTGAAAAAAAAAAGTTTCTTATCTGTCGCTGTCGGTTAAGGGATTTGTATGAATACTTAGGGAGAATTCCTTTGTTTATTTAAGCAATATTGACAGATGGGTAATGTTCACCTGAAGAGGTCGGTTTAATACTGGCAGTGTCCTGGAAAGCCATGCCCTCGAGGACCAGCCCAAGCCTTAGACTAACATGACCACTGCCCCAGGCTCCTTATCTTTGCACGTTAACCCCAATTTAAACTCAACATTAATATAAACGAACACCTAAGAGAAAAGCAAGCCCTCCGAGAAGTGCCCTGAGCTATAGACACTTTCCATGTTAATACAGCAGTTTAGTGTGCATATTTGTATTGTTATTGGGAGGGGGGTAGTGTTCCATGAATAAGCAAAGAACCGCTTGTATTGAACATATTGAATATTAATTTGCCTCAACCGTGTGGTTCCTACACCCGTATCCTTCTGGTTTTGGTGTTAATGTACCCATCACTCTTCAGTCGTGGCCCATCATGCATTGCAATTAAGGAAATTGATCGAACCATGTCTCTCTGTAATGTTTAACTGGAAGGCGTTCTACTACTGTACCTTCCATATTAACCACGGCAAGCTGGGAAATGGCACTAAATGTTGCACGGCAAGAATAGTTGGCATACTTTGTCAAAAGGATTTAAAAGGTGGTGAAGTGTGCTTTTTTATTTATTTTTAAAAACAGTCATTATGTATAAACAGATGTTTGCCAGCTGCCAACCTACAATGCAGCGCTCTCAACAACATGAGATTCCTGTAGGACCCTCATAACAAAACATCTTCAGAGATAGGCCTATAACAGCTCCGTCTGAAGGAAACAAGATGGCTGACGAAATTCATGTGGGCAAAGTCATTCTGTTCCATACTAAAACCACAGTAGGTTTATGTCTCACTGTTTCTTTTTCCTCCCAGGCTAACATTTAAGTGTCTATGGCCTGCAAAAAAAGAGAAAAGATTGTAGGAACCAGCTGTGCGGTTGTACCATGCTGGCTAGGCTTCTGTAAAAGTCACATTAAAGATGCACAACTAAAGCTCCAACAGCTTGAATATTACCCCTCCGCAAATTATTTATGGCTTGGAAAAATGCTGATAAGCATCTAAACCACGTTCTAAATAAAAAACATTCATTGTTTTTTTTTCCACTTTTGAATTATTTTTCACTTGTGCACTTTAAGCATTGTTGACATGAGTGTTCCTCACTCACAATCAATTTAATTAACTTAAAATAGCAAGGTGCTGTTCTTGAGATATAACTCAGAGGGGTGATTCCCATATAATTACAATTTGCCTCAAGTCCATGTGATGAGCAAAGGGAAGCAGAAAGATAGAGATGCCATTTCAATATCGGGCCTTCTCATTGGTGTAATATGCAATCAGACCCCCCCATTACCCAGAACCCTTTTTCTTGGCTCAGCGCTCCTCGTCCACAAATGACTCCTCGCTCGCCAATATTGACCTAACTCCAAATTCAGAATATGGAGAAGTTAACCTTTAAAAATCACCTTGCAGGAACATTAATTGACAAACCTCCCCCTCGTATTTTATGAATACTCAATAACTGCATGTTTGATTGCCGCGGAGAACGCATCATAGATTATGAGGTCATCGTAAGCTTTCAGAAATATGAATATGATTGATCTTCTCTTTGCTGTTCGGTGCCGGGGTAGGATGCGTCCTTGGTCTTTGTATGTTGCATGAAGAGATTAGTGCTTTCCCTGCCAGCAGTTTCGGCTTTGCGAGAAAACCATTTCCAAAGTGTAACCATGTTTAATTATCCAAACGGATTATCACTAGTTTGATGAGATTTGTGGCATATGAAGTTTATGTCACACCCTGATCAGTTTCACCTGTCCTCATTATTGTCTCCACCCCCTCCAGGTGTAGCTTGTTTTCCCCAGTGTATTTATCCCTGTGTTTCCTGTCTCTCTGTGCCAGTTCGTCTTTTATGTTTCCAAGTCAACCAGCGGTTTTCCTGTTCTCCTGCTTTTTGCATTCTCCTTTTCTAGTCCTCCTGGTTTTGACCTTTACCTGTTTCTGGACTTTGTACCCGCCTGCCTGACCACTCTGCCTGCCTTGACCATTATGCCTGCCTGCCTGCCACTCTTTGGATTAATAAACATTGTAAGACTCCAACCATTTGCCTCCTGTGTCTGCATTTGGGTCTCGACTTGCGCCTTGATAGTTTACTTGATACTGTGTTAACTCTTTCAGCACAATCCTTTTTGCAGGTCCCATGCTTAAATATTGTATAACTGCAAATTACTGCAAAAACATTACAAAAATGGTAGTGAACTTGTCTACACCAACATGTAATTGTTGAAATAACTTCAACACTTCAATTTGTCGGACAGTTTGTCCCTGAAGGTGATTGGCGACATGAATGGGGCAGAGCCTCCTCTCAACACAAGGCCTCGCCCAGGTCACAGGTTACCAGAGGAGAACCAGGAAGACGAAGCCACAAGCTCTTCCCTCTAACTCAGGGAGAGGAAGAGGAGGAAGCCTCTTTAGTGTGAGTCTAACACTCTTCATCTGTGCACAACTAAAACAACAATTATCACCTGAACTGGCCACACCAACTGAAGGGACAGGGATTATAGACGTACCTCAGTGACGGACAGTGACTGATACATGTGGGATGTGTTTAGGAATACACTCACGAATACTCGCAGAACAGTTGAAATTCTGCCTGACGATTCGCATACTGATGATTCAGACAGGAAGCTTGTCCCTTTTGTGATGCGTAGTTTAGTAACATGGTCACATCATAGTAACATGGTTCCATTGGGCGGTGTGGTTCACATGATCACCCGTACAGCACAGTCAGAATCAGGACGCATAAACAGGCTGCCTATGCAGATAGAGCTATTCATTATCCAATAAAGAAAGAGACATAATGATTCTGTGGGGCAAATGAATGAGGGTCATCAGGTCTTCATTGATGCCCTAAAACAATGAATCAGGGCCCAAGTGATAAAATATCAATATTGGCCCCACATTAAGCTGGATGATATTCAGTCCCTGGTTGATTTGTCTGGTGGCCGGTGCTTGACGTGCTGAAGTTGGCCACAAATCAGCCAGTAATGGCCGTCTATTCATACACAGTGATTTATTAAAGGTTGTGAGCTTATTAACATGTGTCGGTGGCGTGTCGTGTGCGAGATGAAATCGGTTGGCACGTGGCTGGGCTGTAAACGTTTTATAGATGACCTATCATACTAAACCACACAGTCCCCAATATCAGATCTTAATAACTTGTCATTTTCATTTATGATAATTCCTCTATATGGTCGGCTATTATCGCACCCTCAACTTGTTGATGAACCGGCAGCGACCTTTTGGGACACTGAACCCAGCCGGAGCCTTTTGGGACACTGAACCCAGCCGGAGCCTTTTGGGACACTGAACCCAGCCGGAGCCTTTTGGGACACTGAACCCAGCCGGAGCCTTTTGGGACACTGAACCCAGCCGGAGCCTTTTGGGACACTGAACCCAGCCGGAGCCTTTTGGGACACTGAACCCAGCCGGAGCCTTTTGGGACACTGAACCCAGCCGGAGCCTATTGGGACACTGAACCCAGCCGGAGCCTTTTGGGACACTGAACCCAGCCGGAGCCTATTGGGACACTGAACCCAGCCGGGGCCTTTTGGGACACTGAACCCAGCCGGGGCCTTTTGGGACACTGAACCCAGCCGGGAGCCTTTTGGGACACTGAACCCAGCCAGGGCCTTTTGGGACACTGAACCCAGCCGGGCCTTTTGGGACACTGAACCCAGCCGGGGCCTTTTGGGACACTGAACCCAGCCGGGGCCTTTTGGGACACTGAACCCAGCCGGGGCCTTTTGGGACACTGAACCCAGCCGGGGCCTTTTGGGACACTGAACCCAGCCGGGGCCTTTTGGGACACTGAACCCAGCCGGGGCCTTTTGGGACACTGAACCCAGCCGGGGCCTTTTGGGACAGTGAACCCAGCCGGGGCCTTTTGGGACACTGAACCCAGCCGGGGCCTTTTGGGACACTGAACCCAGCCGGGGCCTTTTGGGACACTGAACCCAGCCGGAGCCTTTTGGGAAAGTGAACCCAGCCAGGGCCTTTTGGGAAAGTGAACCCAGCCAGGGCCTTTTGGGACACTGAACCCAGCCGGGGCCTTTTGGGACAGAGAACCCAGCCAGAGCCTTTTGGGACACTGAACCCAGCCGGAGCCTTTTGGGACAGAGAACCCAGCCAGGGCCTTTTGGGAAAGTGAACCCAGCCAGGGCCTTTTGGGACACTGAACCCAGCCGGGGCCTTTTGGGACAGTGAACCCAGCCGGGGCCTTTTGGGACACTGAACCCAGCCGGGCCTTTTGGGACACTGAACCCAGCCAGGAGCCTTTTGGGACACTGAACCCAGCCAGGAGCCTTTTGGGACACTGAACCCAGCCGGAGCCTTTTGGGACACTGAACCCAGCCGGGGCCTTTTGGGACACTGAACCCAGCCGGAGCCTTTTGGGACACTGAACCCAGCCGGAGCCTTTTGGGAAAGTGAACCCAGCCGGGGCCTTTTGGGACACTGAACCCAGCCGGAGCCTTTTGGGAAACTGAACCCAGCCGGGGCCTTTTGGGACACTGAACCCAGCCGGGGCCTTTTGGGACACTGAACCCAGCCGGAGCCTTTTGGGAAAGTGAACCCAGCCGGGTACCTTTTGGGACACTGAACCCAGCCGGAGCCTTTTGGGACACTGGACCCAGCCGGAGCCTTTTGGGTAGGTGAACCCAGCCAGGGCCTTTTGGGAAAGTGAACCCAGCTGGGGCCTTTTGGGACACTGAACCCAGCCGGGGCCTTTTGGGACACTGAACCCAGCCGGGGCCTTTTGGGACAGTGAACCCAGCCGGAGCCTTTTGGGACACTGAACCCAGCCGGAGCCTTTTGGGACACTGAACCCAGCCGGGCCTTTTGGGACACTGAACCCAGCCGGGGCCTTTTGGGACAGTGAACCCAGCCTGGGCCTTTTGGGACACTGAACCCAGCCGGGGCCTTTTGGGACACTGAACCCAGCCGGGGCCTTTTGGGACACTGAACCCAGCCGGGGCCTTTTGGGACAGTGAACCCAGCCGGGGCCTTTTGGGACACTGAACCCAGCCTGGGCCTTTTGGGACAGTGAACCCAGCCTGGGCCTTTTGGGACACTGAACCCAGCCGGGGCCTTTTGGGACAGTGAACCCAGCCGGGGCCTTTTGGGACACTGAACCCAGCCTGGGCCTTTTGGGACAGTGAACCCAGCCTGGGCCTTTTGGGACACTGAACCCAGCCGGGGCCTTTTGGGACAGTGAACCCAGCCGGGGCCTTTTGGGACACTGAACCCAGCCTGGGCCTTTTGGGACAGTGAACCCAGCCGGGGCCTTTTGGGAAAGTGAACCCAGCCTGGGCCTTTTGGGACATTGAACCCAGCCGGGGCCTTTTGGGACACTGAACCCAGCCGGGGCCTTTTGGGAAAGTGAACCCAGCCTGGGCCTTTTGGGACACTGAACCCAGCCGGGGCCTTTTGGGAAAGTGAACCCAGCCGGAGCCTTTTGGGACACTGAACCCAGCCGGAGCCTTTTGGGAAAGTGAACCCAGCCGGGGCCTTTTGGGACACTGAACCCAGCCGGAGCCTTTTGGGACACTGAACCCAGCCGGAGCCTTTTGGGTAGGTGAACCCAGCCAGGGCCTTTTGGGAAAGTGAACCCAGCTGGGGCCTTTTGGGACACTGAACCCAGCCGGGGCCTTTTGGGACACTGAACCCAGCCGGGGCCTTTTGGGACACTGAACCCAGCCGGGGCCTTTTGGGAGACTGAACCCAGCCGGAGCCTTTTGGGACACTGAACCCAGCCGGAGCCTTTTGGGAAAGTGAACCCAGCCGGGCCTTTTGGGACACTGAACCCAGCCGGGCCTTTGGGACACTTTTGGGACACTGAACCCAGCCGGGGCCTTTTGGGACACTGAACCCAGCCGGGCCTTTTGGGACACTGAACCCAGCCGGGCCTTTTGGGACACTGAACCCAGCCGGGCCTTTTGGGACACTGAACCCAGCCGGGGCCTTTTGGGACACTGAACCCAGCCGGGGCCTTTTGGGACACTGAACCCAGCCTGGGCCTTTTGGGACACTGAACCCAGCCTGGGCCTTTTGGGACACTGAACCCAGCCGGGCCTTTGGGACACTGAACCCAGCCAGGGCCTTTTGGGACACTGAACCCAGCCGGGCCTTTTGGGACACTGAACCCAGCCGGGGCCTTTTGGGACAGTGAACCCAGCCGGGCCTTTTGGGACACTGAACCCAGCCGGGCCTTTGGGACACTGAACCCAGCCGGAGCCTTTTGGGACACTGAACCCAGCCGGAGCCTTTTGGGACACTGAACCCAGCCGGGCCTTTTGGGACACTGAACCCAGCCTGGGGCCTTTTGGGACACTGAACCCAGCCGGGCCTTTTGGGACACTGAACCCAGCCGGGCCTTTTGGGACACTGAACCCAGCCAGCCTTTTGGGACACTGAACCCAGCCGGAGCCTTTTGGGACACTGAACCCAGCCGGAGCCTTTTGGGACACTGAACCCAGCCGGAGCCTTTTGGGACACTGAACCCAGCCGGGGCCTTTTGGGACACTGAACCCAGCCTGGGCCTTTTGGGACACTGAACCCAGCCGGGGCCTTTTGGGACACTGAACCCAGCCGGGCCTTTTGGGACACTGAACCCAGCCGGGCCTTTTGGGACACTGAACCCAGCCTGGGCCTTTTGGGACACTGAACCCAGCCGGGGCCTTTTGGGACACTGAACCCAGCCTGGGCCTTTTGGGACACTGAACCCAGCCTGGGCCTTTTGGGACACTGAACCCAGCCTGGGCCTTTTGGGACACTGACCCACCCTGGGCTTTTGGGACCTGAACCCAGCCGGGGCCTTTTGGGACAGTGAACCCAGCCTGGGCCTTTTGGGACACTGAACCCAGCCGGGCCTTTTGGGACACTGAACCCAGCCTGGGCCTTTTGGGACACTGAACCCAG
This sequence comes from Oncorhynchus keta, assembly GCF_023373465.1. NCBI lineage: Eukaryota > Metazoa > Chordata > Actinopteri > Salmoniformes > Salmonidae > Oncorhynchus > Oncorhynchus keta. The sequence goes on from NC_068448.1 coordinate 73,308,421, forward strand.
CCTGGGCCTTTGGGACACTGAACCCAGCCTGGGCCTTTTGGGACACTGAACCCAGCCTGGGCCTTTTGGGACAGTGAACCCAGCCGGGCCTTTTGGGACACTGAACCCAGCCGGGCCTTTTGGGACACTGAACCCAGCCGGAGCCTTTTGGGACACTGAACCCCAGCCGGGGCCTTTTGGGACACTGAACCCAGCCTGGGCCTTTTGGGACACTGAACCCAGCCGGGCCTTTTGGGACACTGAACCCAGTGCCTTTTGGGACACTGAACCCAGCCGGGCCTTTTGGGACACTGAACCCAGCCGGGGCCTTTGGGACACTGAACCCAGCCGGAGCCTTTTGGGACACTGAACCCAGCCGGAGCCTTTTGGGACACTGAACCCAGCCGGGCCTTTTGGGAGACTGAACCCAGCCGGAGCCTTTTGGGACACTGAACCCAGCCGGAGCCTTTTGGGACAGTGAACCCAGCCTGGGCCTTTTGGGACACTGAACCCAGCCGGGGCCTTTTGGGACACTGAACCCAGCCGGGGCCTTTTGGGACACTGAACCCAGCCGGGGCCTTTTGGGACACTGAACCCAGCCGGAGCCTTTTGGGACACTGAACCCAGCCGGGGCCTTTTGGGACACTGAACCCAGCCGGGGCCTTTTGGGACACTGAACCCAGCCGGGGCCTTTTGGGACACTGAACCCAGCCGGGGCCTTTTGGGACACTGAACCCAGCCGGGGCCTTTTGGGACACTGAACCCAGCCGGGCCTTTGGGACAGTGAACCCAGCCGGGCCTTTTGGGACACTGAACCCAGCCGGGCCTTTTGGGACACTGAACCCAGCCGGGGCCTTTGGGACACTGAACCCAGCCGGGGCCTTTTGGGACACTGAACCCAGCCGGGCCTTTTGGGACACTGAACCCAGCCGGGGCCTTTTGGGACACTGAACCCAGCCGGGGCTTTTGGGACACTGAACCCAGCCAGGGCCTTTTGGGCCTTTTGGGACACTGAACCCAGCCGGGCCTTTTGGGACACTGAACCCGGGGCCTTTTGGGACACTGAACCCAGCCGGGCCTTTTGGGACACTGAACCCAGCCGGGCCTTTTGGGACACTGAACCCAGCCGGGCTTTTGGGACAGTGAACCCAGCCAGGGCCTTTTGGGACACTGAACCCAGCCGGGGCCTTTGGGACACTGAACCCAGCCTGGGCCTTTTGGGACACTGAACCCAGCCGGGGCCTTTGGGACACTGAACCCAGCCAGGGCCTTTTGGGACACTGAACCCAGCCGGGCCTTTGGGACACTGAACCCAGCCGGGCCTTTTGGGACACTGAACCCAGCCAGGGCCTTTTGGGACACTGAACCCAGCCGGGCCTTTTGGGACACTGAACCCAGCCGGGGCCTTTTGGGACACTGAACCCAGCCAGGGCCTTTTGGGACACTGAACCCAGCCAGGGCCTTTTGGGACACTGAACCCAGCCGGGCCTTTTGGGACACTGAACCCAGCCGGGGCCTTTTGGGACACTGAACCCAGCCGGGGCCTTTTGGGACACTGAACCCAGCCGGGCCTTTTGGGACACTGAACCCAGCCGGGGCCTTTTGGGACACTGAACCCAGCCGGGCCTTTTGGGACACTGAACCCAGGGAGCCTTTGGGACACTGAACCCAGCCGGGCCTTTTGGGACACTGAACCCAGCCAGGGCCTTTTGGGACACTGAACCCAGCCGGGGCCTTTTGGGACACTGAACCCAGCCGGGGCCTTTTGGGACACTGAACCCAGCCGGGGCCTTTTGGGACACTGAACCCAGCCTGGGCTTTGGGACACTGAACCCAGCCGGGGCCTTTTGGGACACTGAACCCAGCCTGGGCCTTTTGGGACACTGAACCCAGCCTGGGCCTTTTGGGACACTGAACCCAGCCGGGGCCTTTTGGGACAGTGAACCCAGCCGGGGCCTTTGGGACACTGAACCCAGCCGGGCCTTTGGGACAGTGAACCCAGCCTGGGCCTTTTGGGACACTGAACCCAGCCGGGGCCTTTTGGGACACTGAACCCAGCCGGGGCCTTTTGGGACACTGAACCCAGCCTGGGCCTTTGGGACACTGAACCCAGCCTGGGCCTTTTGGGACACTGAACCCAGCCTGGGCCTTTTGGGACAGTGAACCCAGCTGGGGCCTTTTGGGACACTGAACCCAGCCGGGGCCTTTTGGGACAGTGAACCCAGCCAGGGCCTTTTGGGACAGTGAACCCAGCCGGGGCCTTTTGGGACACTGAACCCAGCCGGAGCCTTTTGGGACACTGAACCCAGCCGGAGCCTTTTGGGACACTGAACCCAGCCGGAGCCTTTTGGGACACTGAACCCAGCCGGAGCCTTTTGGGACACTGAACCCAGCCGGAGCCTTTTGGGACACTGAACCCAGCCGGAGCCTTTTGGGACACTGAACCCAGCCGGAGCCTTTTGGGACACTGAACCCAGCCGGGGCCTTTTGGGACACTGAACCCAGCCGGGCCTTTTGGGACACTGAACCCAGCCAGGGCCTTTTGGGACACTGAACCCAGCCGGAGCCTTTTGGGAAAGTGAACCCAGCCGGAGCCTTTTGGGACACTGAACCCAGCCGGGCCTTTGGGACACTGAACCCAGCCGGGCCTTTGGGACACTGAACCCAGCCGGGCCTTTTGGGACACTGAACCCAGCCGGGGCCTTTGGGACACTGAACCCAGCCGGGCCTTTTGGGACACTGAACCCAGCCGGGGCCTTTTGGGACACTGAACCCAGCCGGGCCTTTTGGGACACTGAACCCAGCCGGGCCTTTTGGGACACTGAACCCAGCCGGGCCCTTTGGGACAGTGAACCCAGCCAGGGCCTTTGGGACACTGAACCCAGCCGGGTCTTTTTGGGACACTGAACCCAGCCGGGCCTTTTGGGACACTGAACCCAGCCTGGGCCTTTTGGGACAGTGAACCCAGCCTGGGCCTTTTGGGACACTGAACCCAGCCGGGCCTTTTGGGACAGTGAACCCAGCCGGGGCCTTTTGGGACACTGAACCCAGCCGGGCTTTTTGGGACACTGAACCCAGCTTTTAGGGGGCCTTTTGGACACTGAACCCAGCCTGGGCCTTTTGGGACACTGAACCCAGCCGGGGCCTTTTGGGACACTGAACCCAACCGGGGCCTTTTGGGAAAGTGAACCCAGCCGGGGCCTTTTAGGACACTGAACCCAGTCGGGGCCTTTTGGGACACTGAACCCAGCCGGGGCCTTTTGGGACAGAGAAACCGGCCTGGGTGCTCATTAGACCTTTGTTTTGGCCTTGAAGTTGCTCCAAACCACTATAAACCATCATAGCCATGGCCTGAGGCCGCTGTACACACCATGCAGGCAGGCAGGCAGGCAGGCAGGCAGGCAGGCAGGCAGGCAGACAGACAGACAGACAGACAGACAGACAGACAGACAGACAGACAGACAGACAGACAGACAGACAGACAGACAGACAGACAGTGTCATCTCCTCTGTGATCCACCCCAGAAGCTGTTCGCCCCCTGCCTTAGCTTATCAAACCTCTCCTCTCAGAAAGAAAGATATCTGTCCTTAGCAGTACATACAGAATCATTTGCAGTTTTCAGTTAAAACCGTTTAAAAGTGAATGAAGGTGTTGTGTTTTTTAGTGACCACTCCAGAAAGATGGATACCCCTGCACTGTTTTCTTGTGCAATGTTTTGACCCTGAGGTCTTCATCAGTCTTTGCTGTATAGTGTTGTAGTTTACCGTACAGCAGGCTACAGAAGAGGCTAGAGTTAATGTACAATCTAGTCCTCGCGTTGTGATTCGTCCACTGTCTTCCTATAGCCTCTCTGTTCCCTCATTTCCTACCCCTGACAGTACCCAGAAGCCTGTGGAGCTAATCTGCTCCAATTAGAGATCACTCCATTAAGAGTGACAGCGTCACACCCACCAATTCAATCAACTCCTCTAATGAACGCTAAGCAGAGCTCCCTGTCACTGTCTGTCACTCAGGGACCATGAAGACCCATTCTCACAAACACACATGTACGCACACACTTGAGCACACCGGCACGCAGGTGAGGGAGGGGTTGCAGAATTGTATGTAAAATAGGATCAGTGTTGTATGTCAAGGTATTGCTTCCATTCCTGTCCTCTCCCCAACCTGGGCTTGAACCAGAGACACTCTGCACACATTGACAACAGTCACCCACGAAGCATCTTTACCTATTGCTCTACAAAAGCAACAGCTTTTTTATCTTTCTGGTCTGGCTTAGTTCCTACCGGTCTGATCTGGCTTAGTTCCTACCGGTCTGGTGTGGCTTGGTCCCCATCTGTCTAGTCTGGCTTGGTTCCTATCGGTCTGATCTGGCTTAGTTCCTATCGGTCTGATCTGGCTTAGTTCCTATCGGTCTGGTGTGGCTTGGAACCTATCGGTCTGGTGTGGCTTAGTTCCCACCGGTCTGATCTGGCTTGGTCCCCATCTTTCTAGTCTGGCTTGGAACCTATCGGTCTGGTGTGGCTTAGTTCCTACCGGTCTGATCTGGCTTAGTCCCCATCTGTCTAGTCTGGCTTGGAACCTATCGGTCTGGTGTGGCTTAGTTCCTACCGGTCTGATCTGGCTTGGTCCCCATCTGTCTAGTCTGGCTGGTCCCCATCTGTCTAGTTGGCTTGGAACCTAGCGGTCTGGTGTGGCTTAGTTCCTACCGGTCTGGTCTGGCTTAGTTCCCCGGTCTGGTGTGGCTTAGTTCCTACCGGTCTGGTCTGGCTTAGTTCCTACCGGTCTGGTGTGGCTTAGTTCCTACCGGTCTGGTGTGGCTTAGTTCCTACCGGTCTGGTGTGGCTTAGTTCCTACCGGTCTGGTGTGGCTTAGTTCCTACCGGTCTGGTGTGGCTTAGTTCCTACCGGTCTGGTGTGGCTTAGTTCCTACCGGTCTGGTGTGGCTTAGTTCCTACCGGTCTGGTGCGGCTTAGTTCCTACCGGTCTGGTGTGGCTTAGTTCCTACCGGTCTGGTGTGGCTTAGTTCCTTCCGATCTGGTGTGGCTTAGTCCCCATCTGTCTGGTCTGGCTTAGTTCCTACCGGTCTGATGTGGCTTAGTCCCCATCTGTCTGGCTTAGTTCCCACCGGTCTGGTGTGGCTTAGTCCCCATCTGTCTGGCTTAGTTCCTACCGGTCTGATGTGGCTTAGTCCCCATCTGTTTGGCTTAGTTCCCAAGTTCTTCACGTCACCCCGCTCCTCCGCTCTCTCCACTGGCTTCCAGTTGAAGCTCGCATCCGCTACAAGACCATGGTGCTCGCCACGGAGCTGTGAGGGGTCCCCAGTCTCCAGGCTCTTCAGGCCCTACACCCAAACAAGGGCACTGCTCATCCACCTCTGTGCCTCCCTACCACTTAGTTCCTCAGCCCAGTCAAAACTGTTCGCTGCTCTGGCCCCCAATGGTGGAACAAACTCCTCACGACGCCAGGACAGCGGAGTCAATCACCACCTTCCGGAGACACCTGAAACCCCACCTCTTCAAGGAATACCTAGGATAGGGTTAGTAATCCTTCTCACCCCCCTTCTCCCCCCAACAAGATTTAGATGCAAGTGGCTGTTCCACTGGTTGTCATAAGGTGTATGCACCAATTTGTAAGTCGCCTGGATAAGAGCGTCTGCTAAAATGACTTAAATGTAATGTAAATGTAAATGTCCCCATCTTTCTAGTCTGGCTTGGAACCTATCGGTCTGGTGTGGCTTAGTTCCTATCGGTCTGATCTGGCTTGGTCCCCATCTGTCTGGCTTAGTTCCCACCGGTCTGGTGTGGCTTAGTTCCTATCGGTCTGATCTGGCTTGGTCCCCATCTGTCTGGCTTAGTTCCCACCGGTCTGGTGTGGCTTAGTTCCTATCGGTCTGATCTGGCTTGGTCCCCATCTTTCTAGTCTGGCTTGGAACCTATCTGTCTAGTCTGGCTTGGAACCTATCGGTCTGGTGTGGCTTAGTTCCCACCGGTCTGATCTGGCTTAGTCCCCATCTGTCTAGTCTGGCTTGGAACCTATCGGTCTGGTGTGGCTTAGTTCCCACCGGTCTGATCTGGCTTGGTCCCCATCTGTCTAGTCTGGCTTGGAACCTATCGGTCTGGTGTGGCTTAGTTCCTATCGGTCTGGTGTGGCTTAGTTCCTACCGGTCTGATCTGGCTTGGTCCCCATCTTTCTAGTCTGGCTTGGAAATCGGTCTGGTGTGGCTTAGTTCCTACCGGTCTGGTGTGGCTTGGTCCCCATCTGTCTAGTCTGGCTTGGTTCCTATCGGTCTGATCTGGCTTAGTTCCTATCGGTCTGATCTGGCTTAGTTCCTATCGGTCTGATCTGGCTTGGTCCCCATCTGTCTAGTCTGGCTTGGAACCTATCGGTCTGGTGTGGCTTAGTTCCTACCGGTCTGGTGTGGCTTAGTTCCTACCGGTCTGGTGTGGCTTAGTTCCTACCGGTCTGGTGTGGCTTAGTTCCTACCGGTCTGGTCTGGCTTAGTTCCTACCGGTCTGGTGTGGCTTAGTTCCTACCGGTCTGGTGTGGCTTAGTTCCTATCTGTCTGGCTTAGTTCCTACCGGTCTGGTCTGGCTTAGTTCCTACCGGTCTGGTGTGGCTTAGTTCCTATCGGTCTGGTGTGGCTTAGTTCCTACTGGTCTGGTCTGGCTTAGTTCCTACCGGCCTGGTGTGGCTTAGTTCCCACCGGTCTGGTGTGGCTTAGTTCCTACCGGTCTGGTGTGGCTTAGTTCCTACCGGTCTGGTCTGGCTTAGTTCCTACCGGTCTGGTGTGGCTTAGTTCCTATCTGTCTGGTCTGGCTTGGAACCTATCAGTCTGGTCTGGCTTAGTTCCTACCGGTCTGGTGTGGCTTAGTTCCTACCGGTCTGGTCTGGCTTAGTTCCTACCGGTCTGGTGTGGCTTAGTTCCTACCGGTCTGGTGTGGCTTAGTTCCTACCGGTCTGGTGTGGCTTAGTTCCTACCGGTCTGGTGTGGCTTAGTTCCTACCGGTCTGGTGTGGCTTAGTTCCTACCGGTCTGGTGTGGCTTAGTTCCTACCGGTCTGGTGTGGCTTAGTTCCTACCGGTCTGGTGTGGCTTAGTTCCTACCGGTCTGGTGTGGCTTAGTTCCTACCGGTCTGGTGTGGCTTAGTTCCTACCGGTCTGGTGTGGCTTAGTTCCTACCGGTCTGGTGTGGCTTAGTCCCCATCTGTCTGGCTTAGTTCCTACCGGTCTGATGTGGCTTAGTCCCCATCTGTCTGGCTTAGTTCCCACCGGTCTGATGTGGCTTAGTCCCCATCTGTCTGGCTTAGTTCCTACCGGTCTGATGTGGCTTAGTCCCCATCTGTCTGGCTTAGTTCCTACCGGTCTGGTGTGGCTTAGTCCCCATCTGTCTGGCTTAGTTCCTACCGGTCTGGTCTGGCTTAGTTCCTACCGGTCTGGTGTGGCTTAGTTCCTACCGGCCTGGTGTGGCTTAGTTCCTACTGGTCTGGTGTGGCTTAGTTCCTACCGGCCTGGTGTGGCTTAGTCCCCATCTGTCTGGTGTGGCTTAGTCCCCATCTGTCTGGTCTGGCTTGGAACCTATAAGTCTGGTCTGGCTTAGTTCCTACCGGTCTGGTGTGGCTTAGTTCCTACCGGTCTGGTCTGGCTTAGTTCCTACCGGTCTGGTGTGGCTTAGTTCCTACCGGCCTGGTGTGGCTTAGTTCCTACTGGTCTGGTGTGGCTTAGTTCCTACCGGCCTGGTGTGGCTTAGTTCCTACCGGCCTGGTGTGGCTTAGTTCCTACCGGTCTGGTGTTGCTTAGTTCCTACCGGTCTGGTGTGGCTTAGTTCCTACCGGTCTGGTGTGGCTTAGTTCCTACCGGTCTGGTGTGGCTTAGTTCCCACCGGTCTGGTGTGGCTTAGTTCCCATCTGTCTGGTGTGGCTTAGTTCCCATCTGTCTGGTGTGGCTTAGTTCCTACCGGTCTGGTGTGGCTTAGTTCCCACCGGTCTGGTGTGGCTTAGTTCCCACCGGTCTGGTGTGGCTTAGTCCCCATCTGTCTGGCTTAGTTCCTACCGGTCTGATGTGGCTTAGTCCCCATCTGTCTGGCTTAGTTCCCACCGGTCTGATGTGGCTTAGTCCCCATCTGTCTGGCTTAGTTCCTACCGGTCTGATGTGGCTTAGTCCCCATCTGTCTGATGTGGCTTAGTCCCCATCTGTCTGGTGTGGCTTAGTTCCTACCGGTCTGATGTGGCTGAGTCCCCATCTGTCTGGCTTAGTTCCTACCGGTCTGATGTGGCTTAGTCCCCATCTGTCTGGCTTAGTTCCTACCGGTCTGGTGTGGCTTAGTCCCCATCTGTCTGGTGTGGCTTAGTTCCTACCTGTCTGATGTGGCTGAGTCCCCATCTGTCTGGCTTAGTTCCTACCGGTCTGGTGTGGCTTAGTCCCCATCTGTCTGGTGTGGCTTAGTTCCTACCTGTCTGATGTGGCTTAGTCCCCATCTGTCTGGCTTAGTTCCTACCGGTCTGGTGTGGCTTAGTCCCTATCGGTCTGGTCTGGCTTAGTCCCTACCGGTCTAATGTGGCTTAGTCCCCATCTGTCTGGCTTAGTTCCTACCGGTCTGGTGTGGCTTAGTCCCTATCGGTCTGGTCTGGCTTTGTTTCTATTTGTCTGACAGTCGTTTTGGGTGGTAGAGGTGTATACAGATTTTTACTGTGAATTTAAACAACATATCTGGACGGCATGTCAATTCAGATGAAATTAGATATTTATTTGATCAGTATCTGAAGAAGTGTTTGGTATTATGTCAATAATTGATTAATTCTATTGTTCTGTAATGCTGGACTGCACTTAAGAGTGAATACTGTACGATTGGTTTGAATATTATGTATTGCAATTGTACTGTTCATGGACATTTAAACTGTGCACATCCATACATCAAAGAATGATACTGTATTTGTCTATCTATGTGTTTTAGTTCATACATAGTATTTGCTATGAACTTTTCTCTCCCCCAACAGGTATGTTTGTCCCTTCTCTTTCATTCGTTGATGGTTGTTAGTTTGGGATGCTGAGCAGTATTCACACATACGCAATTCATCAACAAAGTCATATGTCCTGTGCAATATTCCTCACCAGAGGACACAAGGTACTCCGAAGGTTCAAATATTTGATTGCTAATGACAAACACTATTTCACCACAATTTACATTTCAAATCGATCCCTAGGAGCAATTATGTTTTGAGGTGGGGGGGGGGGAGAAAAAAGATACCCTTAGGTCTGTGCTGCTTCACATTTGCTGATTTAAGTTAAAAGAAAGCCTTTCTGCCGAGCTATCATAAAGGAACTGCAACTTTCTGAAGTAGGCTCGTACATCTGCATATTCCTAAAACCTGGGGATGTTGCTCGGGAAGGGTGGAGGGGGGAGAGAAGAAAAAACATAAAAAGAAATAACGCTTTCTCTAATTCTATATTTATGTACCCCTCAGCTTGTGTTATTCACATAAAACCGTTTGTGTTCAGAAGTGCTGCAGTGATCGTTACTGCGCATGGGAGACACAGGGCGACTCTGCAGGCTGTGTTCCTGGGCTGCCGTGCGCTCCATTCATTTGAAAGTGGTCCAACTAAATAAAAGGAATTAATATGTATACTTGACTGTCAGAGGTGTTTCTGATGAGTTCTTGCTCAGGTCTCTCTCTCTCTCTCTCTCTCTCTCTCTCTCTCTCTCTCTCTCTCTCTCTCTCTCTCTCTCTCTCTCTCTCTCTCTCTCTTGTAAACAGAAAAATCCTTTTGATGAAAAACTTTGCGTTTTTTTAATCATATATGACTATTCGAGTGTTTTATGGATATTTAACCAACTTCATCTGCACCATTCAGTTTCATTTGATGTTAAATATAATTGTAACTCAGGAAGAAGAAAGGATCTGTCTTTGTTGTGGCGAGCCCTTAGATCAAAGAGAACAGGTGTCTTCCTGCAGACATCTTACAAGGCACATTCAATTCATATACATATGTACGTGGATATCTCAGCTCACTGTGAAGATACTGTAAGAATCTTAAACGTAATTTGAAAAAAGCTGAATTATAACAGGAGACCTGTGGTTTTCCTTACACGTACTATGACATTCTAGCACCATGTTAATTTGTCCTTTTACTTCATATTCACAATAGTGTTAAATGCTGAGGTCCGAGGAGTAACTGAGGTCATTGGAGCAGTTTATTCACATAAGTCGCATATAAAATGTTACATTTATATACAGCTATGTCATTCTAGAAATACACTGTAACACAAACGCATATCCAGTGGAGGCTGCTGGGGGGAGGATGGCTCATAATAATGGATGGAACGGCGCACATGAAATGGCATCAAACACATAGAAACCATGTGTTTTATACCGTTCCACTAACTCCACTCCAGGAATTACCACCAACCCGTCCTCCCCAATTAAAGTGCCACCAACCTCCTGTGCTTTTGAATAAAATGGCCAACTCAAAAGGTTAGTTCACAATCTCACTGGGTCATTAAAGATTAAAGCATTTCTACTGTGGAAATGTACAGTTGGGCCCTCTCTAAGAACTGCCTTAACGCAAAAGTATATCAGACACCATTCTGGTGATTATAGTTCCTCACCACATGACTACTGTTATACAGACCATTCTAGTGATTACGGTTCCTCACTATATGAAAACTATTATCCAGAACATTCTAGTGATTACGGTTCCTCATCACATGACTACTGTTATACAGACCATTCTAGTGATTACGTTTCCTCACTATATGAAAACTATTATCCAGACCATTCTAGTGATTACGGTTCCTCACTATATGAAAACTATTATCCAGACCATTCTAGTGATTACGGTTCCTCACTATATGAAAACTATTATCCAGACCATTCTAGTGATTACGTTTCCTCACTATATGAAAACTATTATCCAGACCATTCTAGTGATTACGGTTCCTCACTATATGAAAACTATTATCCAGACCATTCTAGTGATTACGGTTCCTCACTATATGAAAACTATTATCCAGACCATTCTAGTGATTACGTTTCCTCACTATATGAAAACTATTATCCAGACCATTCTACTGATTACGGTTCCTCACTATATGAAAACTATTATCCAGACCATTCTAGTGATTACGGTTCCTCACTATATGAAAACTATTATCCAGACCATTCTAGTGATTACGGTTCCTCACTATATGAAAACTATTATACAGACCATTCTCGTGATTACGTTTCCTCACTGTATGAAAACTATTATCCAGACCATTTTCATGTCATGTGCCGTTGCCCACTTAGCATTATTTTATTTAAAACAGATATAGATGATATGGTGCTGATGTCTGTCATATGGTGTAACAACAGAATATAGTGCATAGAAACAGAGTGAGTAGAATGTGCTTTAGAGCCCCGCCATGTCTTTGTAATCATACATTCCACTTGCACTGAATCTTGAAACAACTCTGGTGCTTTAGTAAGCCAGGCAAAAGACAGGATGAAAGGAGGTCAACATCATATTTCTGAAGAGTACCAAACATCTGGATGAATCATGTGTGTTTACTAAATGTGGCAGAGGCAGATGTCCTGCTCGCAGAAAAATCATTTGCTAAAGAGTGAAAAAAAGATATATGAATATGCAAATCTTGGAAACTTGTAATGACTAGGAAATGTTCTCTCCGTCTTTCATTACGCAGAGGTCATTGCTTAATGCAGACTGTGGGGATCGACCAGCTCTCTCTCCTTTTCTCCCCATGTCCCCCTTGTCATCTCACAGCAACTTGAACAAACCTGCAGCCTGGCACGAAACACACATACAGGGATAGGCATGCCACACACACAAACACAACTCACATGCCACACACACACACAGCTCACATGCCACACACACATACACACACAATTGCACACCACACATGAGAGGAGAGGGGGGGTTCACGTGACTCAACATACTTGGCTTGTAAGAGATGCATCTCTCCTGTCTTTCTGTGTGTGTATTCTGTTTGTCTTCCTTTTGATCAACTCTCATCCATCCCTGCTCCTCTCTCACTCTGCCGAGGAAGCTGTTGAGCTCTGTCTCTAGTGTACTAACATCTGTACTGAAGGCAAGCTGGCAGCCACCCTGCATTACTCAGACTAGCGTTAATCATTATGCATGACATCGTCTCCTCTGCAGATAATCCCATGGTTTGAATGCAAAAAATGTAATGAACTTCACGGTTCATCGTATCTGACATTTGCTTAATGAATGGGTGCATTTAAAATACATAGGCTCCGGTCATTGATTTATATGCATGATTTGCACATACAGCTGTTAGATCCTGTAGGAAAGTCATCACTCAAAATGGACACGTTGCTACTGATACTGCGGGGTAATGAGAGACTGTTCACCGCAGTAGCAGCCTGTGGGGAGGAGAAACAACCCAATTTGGTATAATCTTTTCTTCTTGGGAAACAGCTAGATAACAGCAGTATCTTTATTGTCACGGTATTCAACTGGACGGTGTAGTGTTATAATGAATCCGGTGGATCCCAGACAGTGTTTTTCTTCCGTAAAGCATTTTCTTTCCTCTCTTTCTCGACAAATAATGTTAAATGACCGACTTGTAAGAAGGCTGTATTTTCATCAGACGGTGCAGTGGAATGTCGAAACCTGGACCGAATGCCCATTAAGTCGAGCAATTGAAAACACACTAAAACACACTAATGCTAGCTCCGCGGTTTGGTTTGTCGCCCTGTATTTATCAGCCGCCGCTCTGCAAAAGGCAGCTTACATTTTTCACCTGCCGGGCCTGAGTGAACGAGAGACAAGGATCCAGAAAGAAAGGGGAAGAAGTTGGCATGAATGAAAGCGACACACCACAGCTCCACGTGATATACAATACTAGTCATGATGATGTCCCCCTCACACATTTTCCATTACTGTGCCTTCAGAAAGTATTCACACCCCTTGACTGTTTCCACATTTTGGCTTACACAATGGCTTACAGTGAGATTTTGTTTCACTGGCCCTCGCCAAATGCCCCAAAATGTCAAAGTGGAATTATATTTGCCCCAATTTTTCCAAATAAAAAGTTGAAATGTCTTGAGCAAGTAAGTATTCAACCCCTTTGTAATGGCAAGTCTAAATAAGTTCAGGAGTAAAAATGTGCTTAACAAGTCATATAATAAGTTACATGGACTCTCTCTGTGTGCAATAATAGTGTTTTACATGATTTTTGAATGACTACCTCATCTCTGTACCACACACATACAATTAGCTGTAAGGTCCCTTTGTTGAGCAGATAATTTCAAACACAGATTCAACCACAAAGACCAAGAAGATTTTCCAATGCCTCGCAAACGAGGGCACCTATTGGTAGATGGGTAAAAAAAAGGGGGACATTGAATATCCCTTTGAGCATGGTGAAGTTATTAATTACACTTTGGATGGTGTATCAATACAATCAGTCCCTACAAAGACCCAGACATCCTTCCTCACTGATTTTCCAGAGAGGAAGGAAACCGCTCAGGGATTTTAGAACGGGTACAGAGTTTAACGGCTGTAGAACAAAGCTGAAGATGAATCAACAACATTGTAGGTACTCCACAATACTAACCTAATTGACAGAGTGAAAAGAAGGAAGCCTGTAGAGAATACAAATATTCCCAAACATGCATCCTGATTGCAACAGGATGCAATTTCACAATTAAAAAAAAAAAAACACTAAAAAGCAAGCAAACAAACAAAAACAACAAATATATATATATATACAGTGCATTCGAAGGTATTCAGACCCCTTGACTTTTCCACATTTTGTTGACATTTCTAATTCTAAAAATGAATAAATAAAATAGATTGCTCAGCAATACCGATAATGACAAAGAAAAACCAGGTTTTCAGGAAGAGACTGGTGTTTTGCAGGTACTATTTAATGAAGCTGCCAGTTGAGGACTTGTGAGGTGTCTGTTTCTCAAACTAGTCTCTGAATGTCCTTAACTTTCTTAGTCAATAGAGACTAAATGTATAGAATTGCAGGAAATTAACCTTAAAAGGTCAATTGGTTCTATACACTGTATATATATATAATATGACATTTGTCATGTCTTTATTGTTTTGAAACTTCTGTATGTGTAATGTTTACTGTTAATATACAAAAGTGAAATAAACAAAAATTATCTACCTCACCTGCTTTGGCAATGTCAACATATGTTTCCCATGCGAATAAAGCCCCTTGAATTGAATTGAATCTACTCGCTGTCACGAGGATGGGCACTACATTGTTTTGCTCTCAAGGTGGAGGGGACCCACGAGCCACTGCAGCCCCTCATGATGACGTCCGGGGTTTTTTGCGGCCCCCCACCCCCATCAAAGTTGTCAATTCTTGCACTAAAATAATACTGCAAAAAAATGTGGCAAAGCAAATACTTTTTGTCTTGAATACAAAGTGTTATGTTCAGGGAAATCCAATACAACACATTTCTGAGTATCACTCTCCTTTTCAGGAGTAGTAGTGCCAGCATCATGCTATGGGTATGCTTGTAATTGTTAAGGACTGAGGAATTTTTCAGGATACAAAATAAACATAATGGAGTAAAGCACAGGCAAAATCCTAGAATAAACCTGGTTCAGTCGACCTTCCACCATCCACCAGGGAGATGGCTTCAGCAGGACAACAACCTACAGCTCAATGCCAAAACTACAATGGATTTGCTGACCAAGAAGACAGGTTATGTTCCAGAGTGGCCAAGTTACAGTTTAGATTTAAATCTACTTGAAAGTAGATTCTTGTTCTGAGAAATGAATGCTGACCTGAACATAGTTGTCTAGCAATGATCAACAACCAATGTGAAGGAGCTTGAAACATTTTGAAAAGAATAATGGGCAAATATTGCACATTCCAGGTGTGTAAAGCTCTTAGAGACTTACCCAGAAAGACTCACAGCTGTAATCGCTGCCAAATGTGCTTCTACAAAGTATTGACTCGGGGTGTGAATACTTATGTAAATAAGATATTTCTCTATTTCATTTTCCAGAAATTAGCAAAAATGTGTAATAATATGTTTGAACTTTTTCCTTATGGGGTATTGTGTGTAGATGGGTGAGGAAAAAATAAAAATAAAAATCAATTTTGAATTCGGGCTGTAACACAACAAAATGTGGAATATTTCTAGGGATATGACTACTTTCTGAAAGCTCTGCAGAGATAGTGATATATTACTGTAATGCTCCAGTGGTGTAAGGCCATCACTATCAGTAGATGTTGTGGCAAGGTTTTTCGGGCCGCTGGCCTCTAAGCATTATTTGGAGTTGGGACAGAGAAAACCTTGGTAGAGCTCGGATCAATCTCTCAACTGGGGAATGACTGCAGCATATTCTTATCACCAACCTATTGATTTTTCAATGCACAAGCCCCTTATGTGCAAGAGCTGTTTTCATGTGCACGGCGCAAAGGGGAACGCTGCCTGCAGCACACACACACACATACGCACGCACGCACGCTCGCACACACACACACACACACACATATTAATTTCTGTAGACACCCATAGGCATATGCACACACCAGCATATTTAGTGGCTTTCCCATACATACGCACGCACGCACGCACGCACGCACACACAAAAAGATTTCCCAAGCTTTAAACATCCCAAGGAGCACTGTGCAAGCGATAATATTGAAATGGAAGGAGTATCAGACCACTGCAAATCTACCAAGAACTGGCCGTCCTTCTAAACGTTCAGCTCATACAAGGAGAAGACTGATCAGAGATTCAGCCAAGAGGCCCATGATCACTCTGGATGAACTGCAGAGATCTACAGCTGAGGTGGGAGACTCTGTCCATAGGACAACAATCAGTCGTATATTGCACAAATCTGGCCTTTATGGAAGAGTGGCAAGAAGAAAGCCATTTCTCAAAGATATCCATAAAAAGTGTTGTTAAAAGTTTGCCACAAGCCACCTGGGAGACACACCAAACATGTGGAAGAAGGTGCTCTGGTCAGATGAAACCAAAATTGAACTTTTTGGCAACAATGCAAAACGTTATGTTTGGCGTAAAAGCAACACCCTGAACACACCATCCCCACTGTCAAACATGGTGGTGGCAGCATCATGGTTTGGGCCTGCTTTTCTTCAGCAGAGACAAGGAAGATGGTTAAAATTGATGGGAAGATGGATGGAGCCAAATACAGGACCATTCTGGAAGAAAACCTGATGGAGTCTGCAAAAGACCTGAGACTGGGACGGAGATTTATCTTCCAACAAGACAATGATCCAAAACATAAAGCAAAATCTACAATGGAATGGTTCAAAAATAAACATATCCAGGTGTTAGAATGGCCAAGTCAAAGTCCTGACCTGAATCCAATCGAGAATCTGTGGAAAGAACTGAAAACTGCTGTTCACAAATGCTCTCCATCCAACCTCACTGAGCTCGAGCTGTTTTGCAAGGAGGAATGGAAAAAAATGTCAGTCTTTCGATGTGCAAAACTGATAGAGACATACCCCAAGCGACTTACAGCTGTAATCGCAGCAAAAGGTGGCGCTACAAAGTATTAACTTAAGGGGGCTGAATAATTTTGCACGCCCAATTTTTCAGTTTTTGATTTGTTAAAAAAGTTTGAAATATCCAATAAATGTCGTTCCACTTCATGATTGTGTCCCACTTGTTGTTGATTCTTCACAAAAAAATACAGTTTTATATCTTTGTTTGAAGCCTGAAATGTGGCAAAAGGTTGCAAAGTTCAAGGAAGCCGAATACTTTCGCAAGGCACTGTACATACATACATACATACATACATACATACATACATACATACATACATACATACATACATACATACATACATACATACATACATACATACATACATACATACATACATACAGTTAAAGTTGGAAGTTTACATACACCATAGCCAAATACATTTAAACTCAGTTTTCCACAATTCCTGCCATTTAATCCTTGTAAAAATGCCCTGTCTTAGGTCAGTTAGGTCACAACTGCATTACTTGCTGTTTTGGGTTTTAGTCTGGGTTTCTGTACAGCACTTTGTGTCATCAGCTGATGTAAGAAGGGCTTTATAAATACGTTTGATTTGATTTTAAATAAATATATTTGATTTGATTCCCAGTGGGTCAGAAGTTTACATACACTCAATTAGTATTTGGTAGCATTGCCTTTAAATTGTTTAACTTGGGTCAAACGTTTCGGATAGCCACAAGCTTCGCACAATAAGTTGGGTGAATTTTGGCCCATTCCTCCTGACAGAGCTGATGTAACTGAGTCAGGTTTGTAGGCCTCCTGACAGAGCTGGTGTAACTGAATCAGGTTTGTAGGCCTCCTTGCTCGCACACGCTTTTTCAGTTCTGCCCACAAATTTTCCCATGATGTCAAGCAAAGAGACATTGAGATTAAAGGTAGGCCTTGAAATACATCCACAGGTACACCTCCAATTGACTCAAATGATGTCAATTAATCTATCAGGACTTTGTTGTCCTTAACCACAACTTTGGAAGTATGCTTGGGTGTCACGACTTCTGCCAAAGTTGGCTCCCCTGCCTGTTCGGTGCTCGGCGGTCTTCGTCACCGACCTACTAGCCGCCACCGATCCCTTTTTCGTTTGTCTGTTTGTTTTGTCTTATTAGTTTCACCTGTGTCCTGTTGTATGGCTTAATGAGCTTCCCTATTTTAAGTACGGGTACCCGCCCTTGTTTTGTGCGGGATTGTCTTTATGTTACGTGTGTGCGTTTTAGGTAGAGGTGGTTATATTTTCTAGACTTGGCACCCTGTGTTGTTGTGCTTGTCATTTTTGTGTGCCATATTAAAGAGCACTTTTCCCCAGGTGCCTGATTCCTTCACCCACCTAGTTCCGCGTGACATTGGGGTCATTGTCCATTTGGAAGACCCATTCCTGACTGATGTCTTGAGATGTTGCTTCAATATATCCACATAATTGTCCTTCCTCGTGATGCAATCTATTTTGTGAAGTGCACCAGTCCCTCCTGCAGCAAAGCACCCCCAACATGATGCTGCCACCCCCGTGCTTCACGGTTGGGATGGTGTTCTTCAGCTTGCAAGCCTTCCCCTTTTTCCACCAAACATAACGATGGTCATTATGGCCAAACAGTTCTATTTTTGTTTCATCAGACCAGAGGACATTTCTCCAAAAAGTAGGATCTTTGTCCACATGTGCAGTTGCAAACCGTAGTCTGGCTTTTTTATGGCTGTTTAGGAGCAGTGGTTTCTTCCTTGCTGAGCGGCCTTTCAGGTTATGTCGATATAGGACTCGTTTTACTGTGGATATAAATACTTTTGTAACTGTTTCCTCCAGCATCTTCACAAGGTCCTTTGCTGTTGTTCTGGGATTGATTTGCACTTTTTGCACCAAAGTCCGTTCATCTCTAGGAGACAGAATGCGTCTCCTTCCTGAGCTGTATGACGGCTGCGTGGTCCCATAGCGTTTATACTTGAATGTGGTACCTTCAGGCGTTTGTAAATTGCTCCCAAGGATGAATCAGACTTGTGGAGGTCCACAGTTTTTTTTCTAAGTTCTTGGCTGATTTCTTTTGATTTTCCTATGATGTCATGCAAAGAGGCACTGAGTTTGAAAGTAGGCCTTGAAATACATCCACAGGTACACCCCCAATTGACTCAAATTATGTCAATTAGCCTATCAGAAGCTTCTAAAGCCATGACACCATTTTCTGGAATTTTCCAAGCTGTTTAAAGGCACAGTCAACTTAGTGTATGTACACTTCTGACCCACTGGAATTGTGATACAGTGAATTATAAGTTAAATAATCTGTCTGTAAACAATTGTTGGATAAATTACTTGTGTCATGCGCAAAGTAGATGTCCTAATCGACTTGCCAAAACTCTAGTTTGTTAATAAGAAATTTGTGGAGTGGTTGAAAAACAAGTTTTAATGACCTAAGTGTATGTAAACTCCCGAGTTCAACTGTACACACACACACACACACACACACACACACACACACACACACACACACACACACACACACACACACACACACACACACACACACACACACACACACACACACACACACACACACACACACACACACACACACACACACACTCTCTCTCTCCTTAGACCTTACTAGCTATACTTGTTAAAGCAGTGGGGCCAACTGTTTCTGGACTGGGGTGCTACCCTAATCAATAAGGACTGAGGTGCTACCCTAATCAATAAGGGCTGAGGTGCTACCCTAATCAATAAGGGCTGAGGTGCTACCCTAATCAATAAGGGCTGAGGTGCTACCCTAATCAATAAGGACTGAGGTGCTACCCTAATCAATAGGAACTGAGGTGCTACCCTAATCAATAGGGACTGAGGTGGTACCCTAATCAATAGGGACTGAGGTGGTACACTAATCAATAAGGAATGAGGTGGTACACTAATCAATAAGGAATGAGGTGCTACCCTAATCAATAGGAACTGAGGTGGTACACTAATCAATAAGGACTGAGGTGGTACCCTAATCAATAGGGACTGAGGTGCTACCCTAATCAATAGGAACTGAGGTGGTACACTAATCAATAGGGACTGAGGTGCTACCCTAATCAATAGGAACTGAGGTGCTACCCTAATCAATAGGAACTGAGGTGCTACCCTAATCAATAGGAACTGAGGTGGTACACTAATCAATAGGAACTGAGGTGCTACCCTAATCAATAGGAACTGAGGTGGTACCCTAATCAATAGGAACTGAGGTGCTACCCTAATCAATAGGAACTGAGGTGCTACCCTAATCAATAGGAACTGAGGTGCTACACTAATCAATAGGAACTGAGGTGGTACACTAATCAATAGGAACTGAGGTGCTACACTAATCAATAGGAACTGAGGTGGTACACTAATCAATACACTAATCAATAGGAACTGAGGTGGTACACTAATCAATAGGGACAGGTGGTACACTAATCAATAAGGACTGAGGTGCTACCCTAATCAATAGGAACTGAGGTGGTACACTAATCAATAAGGACTGAGGTGCTACCCTAATCAATAGGAACTGAGGTGGTACACTAATCAATAGGAACTGAGGTGGTACACTAATCAATAGGAACTGAGGTGCTACCCTAATCAATAGGAACTGAGGTGGTACCCTAATCAATAGGAACTGAGGTGGTACACTAATCAATAGGAACTGAGGTGCTACCCTAATCAATAGGAACTGAGGTGCTACAATAATCAATAAGGACTGAGGTGGTACCCTAATCAATAGGAACTGAGGTGGTACACTAATCAATAGGAACTGAGGTGCTACCCTAATCAATAGGAACTGAGGTGCTACCCTAATCAATAAGGACTGAGGTGGTACACTAATCAATAGGAACTGAGGTGGTACACTAATCAATAGGAACTGAGGTGGTACACTAATCAATAAGGAATGAGGTGCTACCCTAATCAATAGGAACTGAGGTGCTACACTAATCAATAAGGACTGAGGTGGTACCCTAATCAATAGGAACTGAGGTGGTACACTAATCAATAGGAACTGAGGTGCTACCCTAATCAATAGGAACTGAGGTGCTACCCTAATCAATAGGAACTGAGGTGGTACACTAATCAATAGGAACTGAGGTGCTACCCTAATCAATAGGAACTGAGGTGCTACCTAATCAATAAGGACTGAGGTGGTACACTAATCAATAGGAACTGAGGTGGTACACTAATCAATAGGAACTGAGGTGGTACACTAATCAATAAGGAATGAGGTGCTACCCTAATCAATAGGAACTGAGGTGGTACACTAATCAATAAGGAATGAGGTCCTACCCTAATCAATAGGGACTGAGGTGCTACCCTAATCAATAGGGACTGAGGTGCTACCCTAATCAATAGGAACTGAGGTGATCCGGGGCCCCTCCCCGGTCCCTGCACCACATTAAGACCAGTGGATACGATTGCTTTGTTCTCCGTCACTTTGATTCAGAACCGGGACTGTTTTATTGTCATCCATAACCAGCATAGACAGGAGAGGGTGATATGTATTTAAATAATGTATTAGTTTTGCAGCGCAACATCCACAATGCCTTGCAACATATGAAATGTAATAACTTATCATTGCGTCTGTGCGTTCCATGGAGATGCCTGTCTGGAATTGAGTGTATTTGAATGCTAATCTTGCTGTGTAACTTTTGATGTAGTCAGACGTTGAATGGTAGGCATGCTATCATGTATTGATAAGAAGAGAGGTAATATAATCAGAGATGTAACCCTTAATGTTATCAAAACACTGGAAAACACATTCAGCTTGATTCAGCTGTGGCACTGGAACGAGGAAACAATAGGGAAAAATAAACGATTGTGCTGGAATTTGTCAAAAGCCAATAATCGTTCTCACATCAGAGGGACCCAATCAAAATCACATTACTTTGAGTAGAGTATATACAAGACTCATCAAATTGATTCATTTTGATGCTACAATGACAGCTTCATTTGCTCGCCAACAGAAACATTGACATCAACTACTGTTTAATTACCTGACCTGACGTGGCACGAAGGGAAAAAAACACAACAAACAAGATAAATGGATATTTATTATTTGACTAAAAATAACGCCTTGGACGTAAAGAGAAATGAGGAATGATGTGCCATATTTGTACTTACATTTCATAAATATATTTCCAAAGGCCTGGAAATAGAGAATTCATCATTAAGTTTGTGTGGGCCATAACGTTACGTTAGGGATTATTCCATTTCCTAATGCATTGTGCATGTCACTATGGCTTGTGACGCATACCTCTACGACCCCTTGAGAGGGAATGTGTGTGGAGTACATTACCCCTGAGAGGGAATGTGTGGGGAGTACATTACCCCTTGAGAGGGAATGTGTGGGGAGTACATTACCCCTGAGAGGGAATGTGTGGGGAGTACATTACCCCTTGAGAGGGAATGTGTGGGGAGTACATTACCCCTTGAGAGGGAATGTGTGGGGAGTACATTACCCCTTGAGAGGGAATGTGTGGGGAGTACATTACCCCTTGAGAGGGAATGTGTGTGGAGTACATTACCCCTTGAGAGGGAATGTGTGGGGAGTACATTACCCCTTGAGAGGGAATGTGTGTGGAGTACATTACTGGGTGGCAAAAGACGGATACCAGAGTTTGATTTCTCAAATCATGAAACTAGTTAAGACATAAAACTACTCATAATCCTAACCATTTCTTTAACAAAGACTGTCGCCCTAAATATGACTGTTCTTAACTGCTACTTTTCCATCTAGGACTTTTCCGTTTGTGAAGGACGGCTTCAACAGGGCCTCTCCTGAAATGATTAAAAAGTACTTTTCAGAACTGTTCTCCTAGGATTTTAAAAAAAATGTTATTTTAAATTGCTCCAATCAATCCTGCTCGTGGTGCAGTTTGTACTGCTGTTCGCATGGTGTGTAGATATTTGTCTTCGTTTTCCTTTGGCGCTTTTCCAACTGCCCTGATCAACAGTTAATGGTTGAGATGTCTCCTCTGTTACCTACGGCGGAATAGGCAGATGTGGGTTTGCAAGAACTAGGGAATGGAGCTCAATGTTGAATATTCTCGAGGTGCTGTATATATGTCACATATAATATTAACACGTCTCTATTGACTAATTGTAGTGTGTTTTCTTGTTTTTTAAAGATGGTAAAATAATTACTAATAGTGGCAAAAACATTGTTGAAAATAGAGAAGCAGAAATAAAGAAGTATACATTATGGCATCCTACTAAACTATTTATTTATGTATTTGCCATTTTGCAGGATGAGATCTCATTTTCAAATGTAAAAAAATTATGAATACAAACCACAGCTACAACAACTATGGTCTCTCCTATCATTGCTATGCAGACGACACACAATTAATCTTCTCCTTTCCCCCTTCTGATGACCAGGTGGCGAATCGCATCTCTGCATGTCTGGCAGACATATCAGTGTGGATGACGGATCACCACCTCAAGCTGAACCTCGGCAAGACGGAGCTGCTCTTCCTCCCGGGGAAGGACTGCCCGTTCCATGATCTCGCCATCACGGTTGACAACTCCATTGTGTCCTCCTCCCAGAGCGCTAAGAACCTTGGCGTGATCCTGGACAACACCCTGTCGTTCTCAACTAACATCAAGGCGGTGGCCCGTTCCTGTAGGTTCATGCTCTACAACATCCGCAGAGTACGACCCTGCCTCACACAGGAAGCGGCGCAGGTCCTAATCCAGGCACTTGTCATCTCCCGTCTGGATTACTGCAACTCGCTGTTGGCTGGGCTCCCTGCCTGTGCCATTAAACCCCTACAACTCATCCAGAACGCCGCAGCCCGTCTGGTGTTCAACCTTCCCAAGTTCTCTCACGTCACCCCGCTCCTCTGCTCTCTCCACTGGCTTCCAGTTGATGCTCGCATCCGCTACAAGACCATGGTGCTTGCCTACGGAGCTGTGAGGGGAACGGCACCTCAGTACCTCCAGGCTCTGATCAGGCCCTACACCCAAACAAGGGCACTGCGTTCATCCACCTCTGGCCTGCTCGCCCCCTACCACTGAGGAAGTACAGTTCCCGCTCAGCCCAGTCAAAACTGTTCGCTGCTCTGGCCCCCAATGGTGGAACAAACTCCCTCACGACGCCAGGACAGCGGAGTCAATCACCACCTTCCGGAGACACCTGAAACCCCACCTCTTTAAGGAATACCTAGGATAGGATAAGTAATCCTTCTCACCCCCCTTTAAGATTTAGATGCACTATTGTAAAGTGACTGTTCCACTGGATGTCATAAGTTGAATGCACCAATTTGTAAGTCGCTCTGGATAAGAGCGTCTGCTAAATGACTTAAATGTAAATGTGAAACTACTAATACAAACCACAGCTACAACTACTAATACAAACCACAGCTACAACTACTAATACAAACCACAGCTACAACTACTAATACAAACCACTGCTACAACTACTAATACAAACTACTGCTACAACTACTAATTCAACGAATACAAACCACTGCTACAACTACTAATACAAACCACAGCTACAACTACTAATACAAACCACAGCTACAACTACTAATACAAACTACTGCTACAACTACTAATTCAACGAATACAAACCACTGCTACAACTACTAATACAACCCACAGCTACAACTACTAATACAAACCACAGCTACAACTACTAATACAAACCACAGCTACAACTACTAATACAAACCACTGCTACAACTACTAATACAAACCACAGCTACAACTACTAATACAAACCACAGCTACAACTACTAATACAAACCACAGCTACAACTACTAATACAAACCACAGCTACAACTACTAATACAAACCACTGCTACAACTACTAATACAAACCACAGCTACAACTACTAATACAAACCACAGCTACAACTACTAATACAAACCACTGCTACAACTACTAATTCAACTAATACAAACCACTGCTACAACTACTAATTCAACTAATACAAACCACTGCTACAACTACTAATACAAACCACTGCTACAACTACTAATACAAACTACTGCTACAACTACTAATACAAACCACTGCTACAACTACTAATTCAACTAATACAAACCACTGCTACAACTACTAATTCAACTAATACAAACTACTGCTACAACTACTAATTCAACTAATACAAACCACAGCTACAACTACTAATATAAAACTACTGCTACAACTACTAATTCAACTAATACAAACCACAGCTACAACAACTAATACAAACCACAGCTACAACTACTAATACAAACCACAGCTACAACTACTAATACAAACCACAGCTACAAGTACTAATACAAACTACTGCTACAACTACTAATTCACTGAATACAAACCACTGCTACAACTACTAATTTAACTAATACAAACCACAGCTACAACTACTAATTCAACTAATACAAACTACTGCTTCAACTACTAATGCAACTAATAAAAACCACTGCTACAACTACTAATATAAAACTACTGCTACAACTACTAATTCAACGAATACAAACCACTGCTACAACTACTAATACAAACCACTGCTACAACTACTAATACAAACCACTGCTACAACTACTAATAAAAACCACTGCTACAACTACTAATTCAACTAATACAAACTACTGCTTCAACTACTAATGCAACTAATAAAAACCACTGCTACAACTACTAATACAAACTACTGCTACAACTACCAATTCAATGAATACAAACCACTGCTACAACTACTAATACAAACCACTGCTACAACTACTAATACAAACTACTGCTTCAACCACTAATGCAACTAATACAAACCACTGCTACAACTACTAATACAAACTACTGCTACAACTACTAATACAACTAATACAAACTACTGCTACAACTACTAATACAACTAATACAAACTACTGCTACAACTACTAATACAACTAATACAAACTACTGCTACAACTACTAATACAACTAATACAAACTACTGCTACAACTACCAATTCAACGAATACAAACTACTGCTACAACTACTAACACGGCAAAGTACCTGTAGTTGTAGCTACCTACCACCTGTATATAGGGTGGTAGGTAGCCTACCGGTTAAGACCAGTATTTATGTGTATATATCTCCTCTGCAGCAGAGGTAACTCTGGGTCTTCCTTTTCTGTGGCGATCCTCATGAATGCGAATTTCATCATAGCGCTTGATGGTTTTTGCGATTGCACTTACATTTTTTTAAAACGTTTCATCAAGGCAAAGGGTGGCTCCTTTGAAGAATCTCAAATGTAAAATATATTTGGATTTGTTTAACACGTTTTTGGTTACTACATAACTCCATATGTGTTATTTCATAGTGTTGATGTCTTTACTATTAATTCTACAATGTAGAAAATAGTAACAAATAAAGAAGTTACTTGTGTCCAAACTTTTGACTGGTACTGTATATGTATGTATGTGTATATAGAATTACAATCCATCTGCAATATTATAGCAGGTCACCGGTTCAAAACCTGAGTCGGCTAGGTGTGCGCTTGAGCAAGGCACTTAACCCTCATTTCTCTTAAGTCGCTACATGACAAAAATGTAAATATATACTTACATACATATTTACAAATATATTCACATGGTGATATTTCTATTGGTAAAAACACATCTAAGTACTCTAACTTTCATGTACAAAACATACAGTACTGCAGTCTACACTCTATTTCTAACACACAGTAGTAACACAACAATTCCCAGTGCTCTGTAACATCTCCCACCAAATGACCTTTAGTGTTCGCCCCATCTGAGGACAGAGGGCCCTGGATTCGGATAGAATCAATATTCTATTATGATAGTGCGTTGAGCTGTGGAGGTTTACTACTTGCCCATAATAGTCTCACTATTTCATCCTATGGCAGGCGGACCAGGCCCCTGCAGGCTGTTGGCTCCCAGCACCCAGCATTAGGCCTAACACTAACGCTGTCTACTAACGGCAACCTCCAGTCCTATAACATGGGCTATGGCCTCAGCTCTGCAATCCAAGGGCACGTTCACTAGGCTAATATTTTTTAGAGATAGAAATGTCATAAATAGAGCTGATGTGATTCCTGATTCAGTCAGGAAAGGCAGGGGTTTGTTCAATGTGGTATATTTCTGTCTGAATGTTCCACAACGTTGTGTCCTGCTATAATGCTTGTTTATGAGGGGAGAGGCTTGGGGAATATGGAGGGGGCACTCCTGTCAGAAGGGAGGGCCTAGGTGAGTATGGAGTGGTTGTTCATGAAGGGGGAGGGGCTTGGGGAATATGGAGGGGGCACTCCTGCCAGAAGGGAGGGCCTAGGTGAGTATGGAGTGGTTTTCATGAAGGGGGCGGGGCTTGGAGAATATGGAGGGGGCACTCCTGCCGGAAGGGAGGGCCTAGGGGACTATGGAGTGGTTTTCATGAAGGGGCGGGGCTTGGAGAATATGGAGGGGGCACTCCTGCCGGAAGGGAGGGCCTAGGGGACTATGGAGTGGTTGTTCATGAGGGGAGGGGCTTGGGGAATATGGAGGGGGCACTCCTGTCAGAAGGGAGGGCCTAGGTGAGTATGGAGTGGTTGTTCATGAGGGGCGGGGCTTGGAGAATATGGAGGGGGCACTCCTGCCGGAAGGGAGGGCCTAGGGGACTATGGAGTGGTTTTCATGAAGGGGGCGGGGCTTGGAGAATATGGAGGGGGCACTCCTGCCGGAAGGGAGGGCCTAGGGGACTATGGAGTGGTTGTTCATGAGGGGCGGGGCTTGGAGAATATGGAGGGGCACTCCTGCCGGAAGGGAGGGCCTAGGGGACTATGGAGTGGTTGTTCATGAGGGGCGGGGCTTGGAGAATATGGAGGGGGCACTCCTGTCAGAAGGGAGGGCCTAGGGGACTATGGAGTGGTTTTCATGAAGGGGGAGGGGCTTGGGGAATATGGAGGGGGCACTCCTGTCAGAAGGGAGGGCCTAGGTGAGTATGGAGTGGTTGTTCATGAAGGGGGAGGGGCTTGGGGAATATGGAGGGGGCACTCCTGTCAGAAGGGAGGGCCTAGGGGACTATGGAGTGGTTGTTCATGAGGGGCGGGGCTTGGGGAATATGGAGGGGGCACCCCTGTCAGAAGGGAGGGCCTAGGGGACTATGGAGTGGTTGTTCATGAGGGGCGGGGCTTGGGGAATATGGAGGGGGCACCCCTGTCAGAAGGGAGGGCCTAGGGGACTATGGAGTGGTTGTTCATGAGGGGCGGGGCTTGGGGAATATGGAGGGGGCACCCCTGTCAGAAGGGAGGGCCTAGGGGACTATGGAGTGGTTGTTCATGAGGGGCGGGGCTTGGGGAATATGGAGGGGGCACCCCTGTCAGAAGGGAGGGCCTAGGGGACTATGGAGTGGTTGTTCATGAGGGGCGGGGCTTGGGGAATATGGAGGGGGCACCCCTGTCAGAAGGGAGGGGACTATGGAGTGGTTGTTCATGAGGGGAGGGGCTTGGGGAATATGGAGGGGGCACCCCTGTCAGAAGGGAGGGCCTAGGGGACTATGGAGTGGTTGTTCATGAGGGGCGGGGCTTGGAGAATATGGAGGGGGCACCCCTGTCAGAAGGGAGGGCTAAATGTCAGTGTTAAGTCATTAAACGGCAGGCTAGTCCCCATAAAAGACTAATTCCATTATGGCCGTCGTCTCAAATAATTAACTAATGTGAGTATTTTATGCAGCCAAACGTTGTTACTTTTTAGAAATCCT
Source organism: Oncorhynchus keta (assembly GCF_023373465.1). Lineage (NCBI taxonomy): Eukaryota > Metazoa > Chordata > Actinopteri > Salmoniformes > Salmonidae > Oncorhynchus > Oncorhynchus keta. The sequence continues at coordinate 73,336,556 of NC_068448.1, forward strand.
GGCGTTTAAATATCCTCGGGGCCCCGAGTTTATTGTTTGTGATAAACATTATACAGTTAACAGGACGCTACATCGTAGAGGAGGGTTGTAACTTAATATTACCTTTTCATTATGAAGTTAACAGGACGCTACATAGTAGAGGAGGGTTGTAACTTAATATTACCTTTTCATTATGAAGTTAACAGGACGCTACATAGTAGAGGAGGGTTGTAACTTAATATTACCTTTTCATTATAAAGTTAACAGGACGCTACATCGTAGAGGAGGGTTGTAACTTAATATTACCTTTTCATTATGAAGTTAACAGGACGCTACATCGTAGAGGAGGGTTGTAACTTAATATTACCTTTTCATTATGAAGTTAACAGGACGCTACATAGTAGAGGAGGGTTGTAACTTAATATTACCTTTTCATTATGAAGTTAACAGGACGCTACATAGTAGAGGAGGGTTGTAACTTAATATTACCTTTTCATTATGAAGTTAACAGGACGCTACATAGTAGAGGAGGGTTGTAACTTAATATTACCTTTTCATTATAAAGTTAACAGGACGCTACATCGTAGAGGAGGGTTGTAACTTAATATTACCTTTTCATTATGAAGTTAACAGGACGCTACATCGTAGAGGAGGGTTGTAACTTAATATTACCTTTTCATTATGAAGTTAACAGGACGCTACATAGTAGAGGAGGGTTGTAACTTAATATTACATTACATTACATTTACATTTAAGTCATTTAGCAGACGCTCTTATCCAGAGCGACTTACAAATTGGTGCATTCACCTTATGACATCCAGTGGAACAGCCACTTTACAATAGTGCATCTAAATCTTTTAAGGGGGGGTGAGAAGGATTACTTTATCCTATCCTAGGTATTCCTTAAAGAGGTGGGGTTTCAGGTGTCTCCGGAAGGTGGTGATTGACTCCGCTGTCCTGGCGTCGTGAGGGAGTTTGTTCCACCATTGGGGGCCAGAGCAGCGAACAGTTTTGACTGGGCTGAGCGGGAACTGTACTTCCTCAGTGGTAGGGAGGCGAGCAGGCCAGAGGTGGATGAACGCAGTGCCCTTGTTTGGGTGTAGGGCCTGATCAGAGCCTGGAGGTACTGAGGTGCCGTTCCCCTCACAGCTCCGTAGGCAAGCACCATGGTCTTGTAGCGGATGCGAGCTTCAACTGGAAGCCAGTGGAGAGAGCGGAGCAGCGGGGTGACGTGAGAGAACTTGGGAAGGTTGAACACCAGACGGGCTGCGGCGTTCTGGATGAGTTGTAGGGGTTTAATGGCACAGGCAGGGAGCCCAGCCAACAGCGAGTTGCAGTAATCCAGACGGGAGATGACAAGTGCCTGGATTAGGACCTGCGCCGCTTCCTGTGTGAGGCAGGGTCGTACTCTGCGGATGTTGTAGAGCATGAACCTACAGGAACGGGCCACTGCCTTGATGTTAGTTGAGAACGACAGGGTGTTGTCCAGGATCACGCCAAGGTTCTTAGCGCTCTGGGAGGAGGACACAATGGAGTTGTCAACCGTGATGGCGAGATCATGGAACGGGCAGTCCTTCCCCGGGAGGAAGAGCAGCTCCGTCTTGCCGAGGTTCAGCTTGAGGTGGTGATCCGTCATCCACACTGATATGTCTGCCAGACATGCAGAGATGCGATTCGCCACCTGGTCATCAGAAGGGGGAAAGGAGAAGATTAATTGTGTGTCGTCTGCATAGCAATGATAGGAGAGACCATGTGAGGTTATGACAGATCCAAGTGACTTGGTGTATAGCGAGAATAGGAGAGGGCCTAGAACAGAGCCCTGGGGACACCAGTGGTGAGAGCGCGTGGTGAGGAGACAGATTCTCGCCACGCCACCTGGTAGAAGCGACCTGTCAGGTAGGACGCAATCCAAGCGTGGGCCGCGGCGGAGATGCCCATCTCGGAGAGGGTGGAGAGGAGGATCTGATGGTTCACAGTATCGAAGGCAGCCGATAGGTCTAGAAGGATGAGAGCAGAGGAGAGAGAGTTAGCTTTAGCAGTGCGGAGCGCCTCCGTGATACAGAGAAGAGCAGTCTCAGTTGAATGACTAGTCTTGAAACCTGACTGATTTGGATCAAGAAGGTCATTCTGAGAGAGATAGCGGGAGAGCTGGCCAAGGACAGCACGTTCAAGAGTTTTGGAGAGAAAAGAAAGAAGGGATACTGGTCTGTAGTTGTTGACATCGGAGGGATCGAGTGTAGGTTTTTTTCAGAAGGGGTGCAACTCTCGCTCTCTTGAAGACGGAAGGGACGTAGCCAGCGGTCAGGGATGAGTTGATGAGCGAGGTGAGGTAAGGGAGAAGGTCTCCGGAAATGGTCTGGAGAAGAGAGGAGGGGATAGGGTCAAGCGGGCAGGTTGTTGGGCGGCCGGCCGTCACAAGACGCGAGATTTCATCTGGAGAGAGAGGGGAGAAAGAGGTCAGAGCACAGGGTAGGGCAGTGTGAGCAGAACCAGCGGTGTCGTTTGACTTAGCAAACGAGGATCGGATGTCATCGACCTTCTTTTCAAAATGGTTGACGAAGTCATCTGCAGAGAGGGAGGAGGGGGGGGGGAGGAGGATTCAGGAGGGAGGAGAAGGTGGCAAAGAGCTTCCTAGGGTTAGAGGCAGATGCTTGGAATTTAGAGTGGTAGAAAGTGGCTTTAGCAGCAGAGACAGAGGAGGAAAATGTAGAGAGGAGGGAGTGAAAGGATGCCAGGTCCGCAGGGAGGCGAGTTTTCCTCCATTTCCGCTCGGCTGCCCGGAACCCTGTTCTGTGAGCTCGCAATGAGTCGTCGAGCCACGGAGCGGAGGGGAGGGCCGAGCCGGCCTGGAGGATAGGGGACATAGAGAGTCAAAGGATGCAGAAAGGGAGGAGAGGAGGGTTGAGGAGGCAGAATCAGGAGATAGGTTGGAGAAGGTTTGAGCAGAGGGAAGAGATGATAGGATGGAAGAGGAGAGAGTAGCGGGGAGAGAGAGCGAAGGTTGGGACGGCGCGATACCATCCGAGTAGGGGCAGTGTGGGAAGTGTTGGATGAGAGCGAGAGGGAAAAGGATACAAGGTAGTGGTCGGAGACTTGGAGGAGTTGCAATGAGGTTAGTGGAAGAACAGCATCTAGTAAAGATGAGGTCGAGCGTATTGCCTGCCTTGTGAGTAGGGGGAAGGTGAGAGGGTGAGGTCAAAAGAGGAGAGGAGTGGAAAGAAGGAGGCAGAGAGGAATGAGTCAAAGGTAGACGTGGGGAGGTTAAAGTCGCCCAGAACTGTGAGAGGTGAGCCGTCCTCAGGAAAGGAGCTTATCAAGGCATCAAGCTCATTGATGAACTCTCCGAGGGGACCTGGAGGGCGATAAATGATAAGGATGTTAAGCTTGAAAAGGCTGGTAACTGTGACAGCATGAAATTCAAAGGAGGCGATAGACAGATGGGTAAGGGGAGAAAGAGAGAATGACCACTTGGGAGAGATGAGGATCCCGGTGCCACCACCCCGCTGACCAGAAGCTCTCGGGGTGTGCGAGAACACGTGGGCGGACGAAGAGAGAGCAGTAGGAGTAGCAGTGTTATCTGTGGTGATCCATGTTTCCGTCAGTGCCAAGAAGTCGAGGGACTGGAGGGAGGCATAGGCTGAGATTAACTCTGCCTTGTTGGCCGCAGATCGGCAGTTCCAGAGGCTACCGGAGACCTGGAACTCCACGTGGGTCGTGCGCGCTGGGACCACCAGATTAGGGTGGCCGCGGCCACGCGGTGTGGAGCGTTTGTATGGTCTGTGCAGAGAGGAGAGAACAGGGATAGACAGACACATAGTTGACAGGCTACAGAAGAGGCTACGCTAATGCAAGGAGATTGGAATGACAAGTGGACTACACGTCTCGAATGTTCAGAAAGTTAAGCTTACGTAGCAAGAATCTTATTGACTAAAATGATTAAAATGATACAGTACTTCTGAAGTAGGCTAGCTGGCAGTGGCTGCGTTGTTGACTTTGTAGGCTAGCTGGCAGTGGCTACGTTGTTGACACTACACTAATCAAGTCGTTCCGTTGAGTGTAATAGTTTCTACAGTGCTGCTATTCGGGGCTAGCTGGCTAGCTAGCAGTGTTGATTATGTTACGTTGCGTTAAAAGAACGACAATAGCTGGCTAGCTAACCTAGAAAATCGCTCTAGACTACACAATTATCTTTGATACACAGACGGCTATGTAGCTAGCTATGTAGCTAGCTACGATCAAACAAATCAAACCGTTGTGCTGTAATGAAATGAAATTAAAATGTGATACTACCTGTGGAGCGAAGCGGAATGCGACCGGGTTGTTGAGTGCGGAGGTTCTATTCAGTAGACGTTGGCTAGCTGTTGGCTAGCTAGCAGTGTCTCCTACGTTAAGGACGACAAATAGCTGGCTAGCTAACCTCGGTAAATTAAGATAATCACTCTAAGACTACACTCTCTAAACTACACAATTATCTTGGATACGAAGACAGCAAAGACAACTATGTAGCTAGCTAACACTACACTAATCAAGTCGTTCAGTTGAGTGTAATAGTTTCTACAGTGCTGCTTTTCGGTAGACGGTGGACGTTTGCTAGCTGGCTAGCTGCCGGGCAGATAGCAGTGTAGACTACGTTAGGACGACGAAATACGAAGTTGCAATAGAAGTGCTGACTGTTTCACTTTGTTGTCCTCTTTCTTTTCCTTTTTCTTCTGTCCTTCTTTTGTCCTTATTTTGTCTTCCTTTCTTCTGTTAACTAGATATTTTTGTTGTTATTCTTTGTAAGCTAGCTAGCTTCTTCCAGGAGAGTCCCTAGCAACTGCTTAGCAACAAGTAAACAATTCTGCTAGCAATTCAGCTAGCTAAGATAACTGTACAAATTTATGAAAAATAGTTACTTTTAAAAAGCCTGTCTTTTTTGGTTTGTTCCTTGTTTTGTCTTCTATTGAGTCTTGCAGTTTTCTGTTGATTTTTTCAATGTACTTCACTCTAAAAAAACATTTAAATCTCAATATATACAGCAGCTAATTTTTCAGCAGCTGCTCAATTTAGAACAATGTAACAATTACCTTTTCATTATGAAGTTAACAGGACGCTACATAGTAGAGGAGGGTTGTAACTTAATATTACCTTTTCATTATGAAGTTAACAGGACGCTACATAGTAGAGGAGGGTTGTAACTTAATATTACCTTTTCATTATGAAGTTAACAGGACGCTACATAGTAGAGGAGGGTTGTAACTTAATATTACCTTTTCATTTCTGTCAGGAACTCCATTTTCATTCCAAATACGATTTGAAAGAACTTTGTTATAAAATACCCTCTCTCTCTATATACACTGAGTATACCAAGCATTGGGAATAATTTCCTAATATTGAATAGCTTTAATACACATATAAGTGAATTTGTCCCAATACATATGGTCCCCTTAAATGAGGGGAGTATGTAAAAAAAAAGGTCTGTAACTTCTAAACGGTTCACTTGATATGATTGAAGACACCCTCACATTAACACTGACAGTCTTCAGTTTAACCTCACAGTAATTGTATCATTTCAAATCAAAAGTGCTGGAGTACAAAGCCAAAACAATGAAAATTATGTCACTATCCCTATACTTTTGGAGCTCACAGTATACCTGTCACAGGCGGCTGGTGAGTGGATGATGGTTTATAATTATAGCTGGCATTAAGTTAATAGAGTGGTATCAAACAGATGGAAACCCTTTCGTTCCAGCCATTGCTATGAGCCCTTCCTCCCCATTTAAGGTTCCAACAGCCACCTCTGTCGTGAAACAAATAGTCAAAGTGGCCAAGTGGTATTTTTTCTGCATACTTATGTGGATAAGAATATCAATCAGTCCCTCCTCGTGAGGCGTGCAGCAGCACCCTCTTCAGTCTTCTTCTAACCTCGTAGCACCCTTCACTCCTTACACAATCAGTCCCTCCTCGTGAGGCGTGCAGCAGCACCCTCTTCACTCTTCTTCTAACCTCGTAGCACCCTTCACTCCTTACACAATCAGTCCCTCCTCGTGAGGCGTGCAGCAGCACCCTCTTCAGTCTTCTTCTAACCTCGTAGCACCCTTCACTCCTTACACAATCAGTCCCTCCTCGTGAGGCGTGCAGCAACGCCCTCTTCAGTCTTCTTCTAACCTCGTAGCACCCTTCACTCCTTACACAATCAGTCCCTCCTCGTGAGGCGTGCAGCAGCACCCTCTTCAGTCTTCTTCTAACCTCGTAGCACCCTTCACTCCTTACACAATCAGTCCCTCCTCGTGAGGCGTGCAGCAGCACCCTCTTCACTCTTCTTCTAACCTCGTAGCACCCTTCACTCCTTACACAATCAGTCCCTCCTCGTGAGGCGTGCAGCAGCACCCTCTTCAGTCTTCTTCTAACCTCGTAGCACCCTTCACTCCTTACACAATCAGTCCCTCCTCGTGAGGCGTGCAGCAACGCCCTCTTCAGTCTTCTTCTAACCTCGTAGCACCCTTCACTCCTTACACAATCAGTCCCTCCTCGTGAGGCGTGCAGCAGCACCCTCTTCAGTCTTCTTCTAACCTCGTAGCACCCTTCACTTCTTACACAATCAGTCCCTCCTCGTGAGGCGTGCAGCAACGCCCTCTTCAGTCTTCTTCTAACCTCGTAGCACCCTTCACTCCTTACACAATCAGTCCCTCCTCGTGAGGCGTGCAGCAGCACCCTCTTCAGTCTTCTTCTAACCTCGTAGCACCCTTCACTTCTTACACAATCAGTCCCTCCTCGTGAGGCGTGCAGCAACGCCCTCTTCAGTCTTCTTCTAAACTCGTAGCACCCTTCACTCCTTACACATTGTAATTTACAGCAGCTGTATCGCCATGCGTTCTCTGTTTGTTTGAACAAGTGTTTTTTTAGCTGTGATTTGTGTTTTTTAGGGGGATTGTCCCTCTCAGCATTTGTCTTTCTCATCACCTTGCTCCGTACTCGTTGATGGAGGACTGGGTGACTGCAGGTGCACGATGGCTCTGTACCCAGGGTCATTCATCATGATGTAACCGTGAGCAACCGGGATCTAAATTACCTTTGCCTGGCATCATTCCAGCTATACATTAGGTAATCGTCCTTGACTTTAAAATTTGATTTACCAAGACTTAATTGTTATCATTAAATTTTTTCCATGATTCTATTAATTTAACAGAATGGGGTACGGTGAACGATAAACAAGCAGGAAAGACGGACACCGATATGGTTTTCTGAATCCATACAGGCACACGTAGCAGTCTGGGTAAAGGGGGGGGTGAATCAGAGCAAGGCATTAATAACAAAAAAAACGATTCACATTGTGTGTAATAAGTGAAGCGGTGTCTTAATGCAACAACTGGACAAGACCGTTCTCTTAACTCTCCTCTCAGCCTTTGTGCAGATACGTCAGCTGTGCGTAATCCTGTTGTCCCCAGTATGGTGGAAGAATACGCTGCATAACACCTAGCAACAGAGCTATCAGCTCCCATTTGTCCCTCTGATGTCGATGTGGGACTAGACGTCTGTGAGGTTTAGAAGTGTGTGGACAAGTAAGTGCTGACAACATTCTGCAACTTGCTGCACTTCCTGCACTTTGCCGACTTTAAAGTGTGGCCTCAATTCAGAGCGCTTAAAACAGTTACACTGTAGGGGCCTCCCGGTTGGCGCAGTGGTCAAGGGCGCTGTACTGCAGCTCCAGCTGTGCCACCAGAGACCCTGGTGACGTAACCGGCCACGGCCACGACCGCACAGTGAGGCGAAGACTTTTGGAGGATGGCCTGGTGTCAGGAAGGGCAGCAAAGAAGCCACTTCACTCCAGGAAAAACATCAGGGACAGACTGATATTCTGCAAAAGGTACAGGTATTGGACGATTGAGGACTGGGGTCAAGTCATTTTCTCTGATGAATCCCCTTTCCGATTGTTTGGGGCATCTGGAAAAAAGCTTGTCCGGAGAAGACAAGGTGAGCGCTACCATCAGTCCTGTGTCATGCCAACAGTAAAGCATCCTGAGACCATTCATGTGTGTTTGGTTGCTTCTCATCCAAGAGAGTGGGCGAACTCACAATTTTGCCTAAGAACACAGCCATGAATAAAGAATGGTACCAACACATCCTCCAAGAGCAACTTCTCCCAACCATCCAGGAACAGTTTGGTGAAGAACAATGCCTTTTCCAGCATGATGGAGCACCTTGCCATATTTATTATTTACCTTTATAAGGCAAAAGTGATAACTAAGTGGCTCAGGGAACAAAACATCAATATTTTGGGTCCATGGCCAGGAAACTCCCCAGACCTTAATCCCATTGAGAACTTGTGGTCAATCCTCAAGAGGCAGGTGGACAATCAAAAACCCACAAATTCTGACAAACTCCAAGCATATATTATGCAATCATGGGCTGCCATCAGTCAGGATGTGGCCCAGAAGTTAATTGACAGCATGCCAGGGTCGATTTCAGAGGTCTTGAAAAAGAAGGGTCAACACTGCAAATATTGACTCTGCATGAACTTCATGTAATCGTCAACAAAAGCCTTTGACACTTATGAAATGCTTGTAATTATACTTCAGTATTCCATAGTAACATCTGACAAAAATATCTAAAGACACTGAAGCAGCAAACTTCGTGGAAATTAATATTTGTCATTCTCAAAACTTTTGGCCACAACTGTACAGTGGCAATGCCCTAGTTTACTGTGCTCTAATCTCTGCACTGTTTTCTATTGTATCTGTGTTGTGTTTATACTTTTTAATTTTTTACATCTTTGTTCCTAATCATAGTTTCTATGGCGATAATTATTTTCAATACACAGCTTTGTTAACCCCGTTCATTTCCAGCAAGAATTAGTTTACCCATCTGCTTCACAGATATTAGCCCTACTGTAGGCCTACCCAGAATGCTTTATGGAGTGTAGTGGAGTGGGAGAGATCGTCCATATCCACCGCAGAGTAACATGACCAGCGTTGACACAGACCAGGTTGCTTGGTCATCGTGGGGTTTGATGTGGAGAGATCCGCACGTCGGTGCAGGTAGGGACTGATGCGCGATGTGCGGCATGGCGGGAAGCTGTGTTTTGACTGTGTCAGCCAGCATCAGCTCAGGAAGGAACCTTGATGACCATCTCTCCCTTTAGTCTCCATTGCAGTCATGTCATCCAGATGCATTCTTGGGGTCCTTCAGAGTGCTAGTGACAGCGGAAACCTGCCATGGAGGTACATAAGATGGCACAGGGATAGACAGACACTTATGGCCTTTACCTAGGGGGTTGTAAGTAGGGCCTTTAACTAGGGGGCTGTAAGTAGGGCCTTTACCTAGGGGGTTGTAAGTAGGGCCTTTACCTAGGGGGTTGTAAGTAGGGCCTTTACCTAGGGGGCTGTAATCAAATCAAATCCAATCAAATTGTATTTGTCACATACACATGTATGATGTTAATGCGAGTGTAGCGAAATGCTTGTGCTTCTAGTTCCGACAATGCAGTTTTATTTTATTTTACCTTTATTTTACTAGGCAAGTCAGTGAAGAACAAATTCTTATTTTCAATGACGGCCTAGGAACAGTGGGTTAACTGCCTGTTCAGGGGTAGAACGACAGATTTGTACCTTGTCAGCTCGGGGATTTGAACTTGCAACCTTTCGGTTACTAGTCCAACGCTCTAACCACTAGGCTACCAACAAGTAATCTAACTAACTATTCCAAAACTACTGTCTTATACACACAAGTGTTAAGGGATAAAGAATATGTACATAAAGATATATGAATGAGTGATGGTACAGAGCGGCATAGGCAAGATACCGTAGATGGTATCGAGTACAGTATATACATATGAGATGAGTATGTAAACAAAGTGGCATAGTTAAAGTAGCTAGTGATACATGTATTGCATAAAGATGCAGTAGATGATATAGAGTACAGTATATACGTATACATATGAGATGAATAATGTAGGGTATGTAAACATTATATTAGGTAGCATTGTTTAAAGTGGCTAGTGATATATTTTACCTAGGGGGCTGTAGCTAGGGACTGTATGTAGGGCCTTTACCTAGGGGGCTGTAAATAGGGCCTTTACCTGGGGGTTTGTAGCTAGCGAAGGGAGGCTTAGATTAAAGAGTTCAGGGGAGAGTTCAGGGGAGCGTTCAGGGGAGAGTTCAGGGGAGAGTTCAGGGGAGCGTTCAGGGGAGCGTTCAGGGGAGAGTTCAGGGAGCGTTCAGGGAGCGTTCAGGGGAGAGTTCAGGGGAGAGTTCAGGGGAGAGTTCAGGGGAGCGTTCAGGGGAGAGTTCAGGGGAGCGTTCAGGGGAGAGTTCAGGGGAGAGTTCAGGGGAGAGTTCAGGGGAGAGTTCAGGGGAGAGTTCAGGGGAGCGTTCAGGGGAGAGTTCAGGGGAGCGTTCAGGGGAGCGTTCAGGGGAGAGTTCAGGGGAGAGTTCAGGGGAGCGTTCAGGGGAGCGTTCAGGGGAGCGTTCAGGGGAGAGTTCAGGGGAGAGTTCAGGGGAGAGTTCAGGGGAGAGTTCAGGGGAGAGTTCAGGGGAGAGTTCAGGGGAGCGTTCAGGGGAGAGTTCAGGGGAGAGTTCAGGGGAGCGTTCAGGGGAGCGTTCAGGGGAGCGTTCAGGGGAGAGTTCAGGGGAGAGTTCAGGGGAGCGTTCTGTGGAGCGTGCTCTAAACACACTAATTTGAAGAGAGAGGAAACCAATGTTAAACTGTGAGAACATGTCACTATATCACACTTAGCACCATCCCCCCCATCACCCAGTCTACGTTTGTATTCTTCATGATGAGTGGTAGACCTGACATCATTAATAATCTCCGTCCTTCAACACGCTAAGTTTACAACAACGGAGATGCCCGTGTCCACAGCGGTCAGGCACTTATGGGATCGTATGACTCAAGGCTTCTCAGGGGTCTAACGAAGTTCCCCCGACCTCTCAACCACTCATCACCTTCCTGACTGTAACGCAATATCAGAAAAATGGTCTTCTTCTGTTTAAAATGGCATCATTTACTAGATAATCTTTCAATATTTATGGTGTAAAGGGATAGGTCCTTAACCCTAAAAGCCATAACTCATTAAGATAATTGTTTTAACAACTTTGTTTGAAGTCTAACTTTGATTTGTTTCACACATGGTATTCAGACTATGCTAAATTAGGCACAATTGTTTTTTGTGTTTTTTTTGAGCCAAGCAATGTTAACGCTAGCCTGTAGTGGCTGTAGCTAGACAAAGTAAGCCTTATCATAGATGGCAGTTACTGCCCACCCATAGACTACTTCCAATTATATAATTAGCAAGTTTAAACATTTGGGTGAATTATCCCTTTAAGATGTGCCAGTTATAGTCTCCCTCCAATACCACGCGAGTGATGAGTCCAAATTGTATGCCCGCTCCTGGAACTAGTTCCTTGTTCCTGCATTCTCCAGAACACAGACGGTAGTGATGCGCTTTATTTCCCCTTGTCCCACGACTCCAGCGTCCCTGCTCCGCAGACGCTCCACCGCTGTCGTCCGTATGTCGAGCACTGTGAGATGGTCATCCCGCAAATGAGGCCCCCTATGATGTAGACCAGAGCCCATCTGCCCCGGAAGATAACTCACTCGTTTTCTCCCAGCATTCCATCATCGCTCGTAAACGGAGTGAGGAAGTTAGGGTGGAGGACGCCATTGTGATAGGTCATTAGGAAAGGAACACAAAGAAACAGAACACTGTTAGGTGCACTGTTATTGGACGAACAAAGTTTTGACCTGTAATGGGGTCTTTATCTGAACACTTGGGATATGCTATTTATTACAGCTATGTTATAATTGTAATGTAGCTCTTGTATTATGAGGCTCTGATGTTAACATGTTCGAGTGAAAGGGATCGTTTTTCTTTTTTAAATGAGACAGCAGTACTGACTTTGATGTGCTTCACTCGGTTCTAAACAGAGGCCTGTTTCAGTCATAGCCCTTACACTGAAATACGGGACATTTCTTTGACGAAGCACCACTCTTTACCTTCATCTATTGTGTAAATTATCATTTAATAGCCGTAAAAATGGAATATGTTCATTCCTGACATGGTTAGAAACAACTGCGTCAAGAATGAGCCGGTTTTGTCTGCGAGCACTTTTGGTCATAAGGAGCGGCATTAATTGTTTATCAAAAAACGAAAGCACCATCCATTTCTCAATATCGTACTCACTCTGTAAACAAACAAAGCCTGCAATTTGTTTATCACAACAACTCCGCGGTGAATGGCAGCGACATTTTGCAAGCTCCCCCCAGGGATACGACATCTCTAAGAGGCTGACGACCAAACGAGGGACGATGGGGATCATCCATTTGTCACACTCTCCACAACAAACAGACATGTTTGGTGTTATGGAGGCACAGCTGACCGGCATGTTTCGCCAATACGTGTCATACAAAGGGAAAGTTGACTACAGAGCTCCAGTCAAGTCAATTAAATGGGCGGCATGGAAACAGAGTGGGGTGTTTTGACCATAACTGGCATCCAAACGTTTTGGCTGTGCTTCCTCTTCCTGATTACAGTCCGACCTCATTTGTTGTACAGCCCCCCTGTTTGTTTGGAGCTGCTTGAGTTGGGTTAAAGAGGAAGTCACTCGGCAGTGGGAGAAACAACGACCCTGGGCGACTGCGGACGAGGGTTTTAGAGAAACCGACGTGAAGCATGCAAAGGCCAGCGACACGGTCAACACGGACATCAGCAGGACTTTTGATTTTGTCATCTCGCCCTGAAAATAGAGCTTTGGCAGCAGTGGCGTGGAGATAAGAGTAGAAGAGAAGAGGGTGGGAACCCTTCTGGGTGGAGGCCGGAGGTTGTGTTTGTATGGGTGTTGATAACCGTCCCTCAGGTGTGACAGAGGTGACACCACCATCAGACCCATCGCTTAGCACGTGGAGGTCAGGCAGGGGATTGGGCCATCCATCCCCTCTCTTCCCCTCGCTCTGCCCAAGATTAGGTGCCCATCGTGGGGTGACAGTGCTCAGTGCTGGGGGACAGGATGGAGAGTGGTAGGTCTATAGATTGGGTGTTGGGGAGTGTCCCATCACGTCCCTCTCTGATTGAGTCTGATGCATGCTGATTTGCGGCGAGGCTGTGGTTGTCAGCGGTGAGGCGGTGTCTGGTGAAATTAGCTGGCACAGATGGAGTGCCTATAGAGGAGTTCTTTTAGCCATCCCGGCACAGAGGCAGAATGACAGACCATTCACACTTGTCACACACACATCACCCCCTCCAACCCCTTTACCTCTCTGTCCCTGTCAGAATCCGCAGCTCAAATTAACTACCCCATCCGTCGCTGTCAGAACCCGCAGCTCAAATTAACTACCCCCTCCGTCCCTGTCAGAACCCGCAGCTCAAATTAACTACCCCCTCTGTCCCTGTCAGAACCCGCAGCTCAAGTTAACTATCTCCTCCAACCCATTTACTCCTCTGTCCCTGACAGAACCCGCAGCTCAAATTAACTACCCCCTCCGTCCCTGTCAGAACCCGTAGCTCAAATTAACTACCCCCTCCAACCCATTTACCCCTCTGTCCCTGTCAGAACCCACAGCTCAAATTAACTACCCCCTCCAACCCATTTACCCCTCTGTCCCTGACAGAACCCGCAGCTCAAATTAACTACCCCCTCCAACCCATTTACCCCTCTGTCCCTGACAGAACCCGCAGCTCAAATTAACTACCCCCTCCAACCCATTTACCCCTCTGTCCCTGACAGAACCCGCAGCTCAAATTAACTACCCCCTCCAACCCATTTACCCCTCTGTCCCTGACAGAACCCGCAGCTCAAATTAACTACCCTCTCCGTCCCTGTCAGAACCCCCAGCTCAAATGAACTACCCCCTCCAACCCATTTACCCCTCTGTCCCTGTCAGAACCCGCAGCTCCAATTAACTATCTCCTCCAACCCATTTACCCCTCTGTCCCTGTCAGAACCCGCAGCTCCAATTAACTACCCCCTCCAACCCATTTACCCCTCTGTCCCTGTCAGAACCCGCAGCTCCAATTAACTATCTCCTCCAACCCATTTACCCCTCTGACCCTGACAGAACCCGCAGCTCAAATTAACTACCCCCTCCGTCCCTGTCAGAACCCGCAGCTCAAATTAAGTACCCCCTCCAACCCATTTACCCCTCTGTCCCTGTCAGTACCCGCAGCTCAAATTAACTACCCATCCATCCCTTTATCCCTCCGTCCGTCAGCCGTGAACCCCCTCTCCCATTCCTCTATTCCTCCCTCCGTCAGCCGTGACCCCCCTCCCCCATTCCTCTATTCCTCCCTCCGTCAGCCGTGAACCCCCTCCCCCATTCCTCTATTCCTCCGTCCGTCAGCCGTGACCCCCTCCCCCATTCCTCTATTCCTCCGTCCGTCAGCCGTGAACCCCCTCCCCCATTCCTCTATTCCTCCGTCCGTCAGCCGTGAACCCCCTCCCCCATTCCTCTATTCCTCCGTCCGTCAGCCGTGAACCCCCTCCCCCATTCCTCTATTCCTCCGTCTGTCAGCCATGAACCCCATCCCCCATTCCTCTATTCCTCCGTCCGTCAGCCGTGAACCCCCTCCCCCATTCCTCTATTCCTCCGTCCGTCAGCCGTGACCCCCTCCCCCATTCCTCTATTCCTCCGTCCGTCAGCCGTGACCCCCCTCTCCCATTCCTCTATTCCTCCGTCCGTCAGCCGTGACCCCCCTCCCCATTCCTCTATTCCTCCGTCCGTCAGCCGTGACCCCCTCTCCCATTCCTCTATTCCTCCGTCCGTCAGCCGTGACCCCCTCCCCATTCCTCTATTCCTCCGTCCGTCAGCCGTGAACCCCCCCCCATTCCTCTATTCCTCCGTCCGTCAGCCGTGACCCCCCTCCCCCATTCCTCTATTCCTCCGTCCGTCAGCCGTGAACCCCCTCCCCCATCCCTCATCTCCTTCTCTAGATGTGTGATGCTCCGGGGACACGTTCAAAAACAGCACTCTTCCTAAGTGATGTGTTTTGGGTAATACACTGGAACGACTGGATCAACCGACAGGTCGGGAAGACATGAGGCCCTGGTTGGGTTTCCAGGCGTTCCCCAGCGGGGCTATATGAAACAACAGGAGTGTGAAATGAACCGCCTCCACTCCGAGGGGTGGGTGGGTGTGGGTGTGTGTATGCATGCATATTCGCATGTGCGTACCTGTGTGTATGTGTATATGCACACTGATCAATCAATCAAATGTATTTATAAAGCCCTTTTTACATTAGCAGATGTCACAAAGTGTTGTACATAAACCCAGCACTGCAGGTGTAGAAGCACAGTGACTGGGAAAAACTCCCTAGAAAGGCAGGAACCTAGGAAGAAACCTAGAGAGGAACCAGGCTCTGAGGGGTGGTAAGTCCTTTTCCGGCTGTGCCGGGTGGAGATTATAACCATTATAGAGTATATGACCATTAAGGCCAGATATTATATATATATATAATGACATATACTCTTTTATATATATATATATATATATATATATATGGGTCATATGCTCTTTTGGTCATATACTCTCGCCCCTCTAATTCCAGTCCAGGTAGTGTAGGTAGCCGGGAGAGGGAGGCAGGTCAGCACAGAATGTGTATTAACACTCTGTTAACATCAAGAGAGCCTATTGTTCCCAGCTGGGTGCAGCAATCCACTCACATTACCTGTGAGCTTGGCGTAATTCCAGATTTACTCTGGCAGGTGAGAAACTGTTTTCCATGGGCCGTGGTTTACCCTTACCACCCCCTCCCACTTCCACTCTGTGTGTGTGTGTGTGTGTGTGTGTGTGTGTGTGTGTGTGTGTGTGTGTGTGTGTGTGTGTGTGTGTGTGTGTGTGCGTGCGTGCGTGCGTGCGTGCGTGCGTGCGTGCGTGCGTGCGTGCGTCTGTGAGTTCCCTCTTGCTCACCTCTCCCTTAGCAACACGAGCCAAAAGCATTGTGTCCTTCACAATCAGTGACACATCGTTTGATGACGTGGTCTGTCGTTGGTATGTTGACTGTTAGTCAGCCCTGACTTTTTAAATCCCAAACTATTATGAGTCAAATAAAACTGTTGTAAACACACAAGTTTAATAAACGGCAGAGTGTACTTCATAAACCATCAATAACAATAGAGGAGTTTGTGTACTAAACACAATCAGGGTCGAGTGACGGGTGAAGGCTTTGACTCGCTTCAGTACATTCACTCCCCTGAGATCTTCCCTAATCCACTGTGTGCCATTTTAGGACCATAACGTTACATATCTAGACTGTAGTGGAGGATTAGCGACGTTACTTACGAGCAAAGGAACACTATTTCACGCACTTCTCCGCCCCGGCTAAATGAGGCCTTTCAAATCCAACCACAGCTTTTAATAGCTGTTACTAATATTACAGGTCATAGATGATGGCTCTTCAGACTCTGGCTGATCACACGCGGATTATCTCTGTTATTTACGGTTGTATATCACTTCGGCTTAAACACATACTTATGGAAATACGCTCACTATTCTCTACGGTAATGTACTTTATAATGATGTACGCTGCAATGAATCAACAACAAACATCCAGCAATGTGTTTGATCCAGTTTTTTCCCTTCGGTTGTAGTTTTTTTTTTTTATCTTGACAGGACAATTATACTTGTAAATTGGTGTTATTCCGTTAACTCACATACATCGTTTGGAGACACTGTTTGAAATGCAACTGATGCTTGGCACATGATGGCTCCACATGTACCAATCTATTCAATTCTGTAGTAAACAATCTGAAGTATGTCTAATTACTCGCAACCAAAGGGAAACGTGCGCACACACACACACACACACACACACACACACACACACACACACACACACACACACACACACACACACACACACACACACACACACACACACACACACACACACACACACACACACACACACACACACATTCAAACACATTCAAACACATTGTCTCAGGTAACATATTGGCCAATTTAAAAAAAAGTGATTACCAAGTTGACTATGTATGTGTGTACGCATGTGCACATGTGTGTGTGGGTACCGCTACACTACAGCCTTCACGTTGCCCTCAGCAACACAGTAAGGACTCACACAGCCTTCACGTTGCCCTCAGCAACACAGAAAGGACTCACACAGCCTTCACGTTGCCCTCAGCAACAAAGTAAGGACTCACACAGCCTTCACGTTGCCCTCAGCAACACAGTAAGGACCTACACAGCCTTCACGTTGCCCTCAGCAACACAGTAAGGACCCACACAGCCTTCACGTTGCCCTCAGCAACATAGTAAGGACCCACACAGTCTTCACGTTGCCCTCAGAAACACAGTAAGGACCCACACAGCCTTCACGTTGCCCTCAGCAACACAGTAAGGACTCCCGATAAGGAGAATTAGTACAAACTTGGGAGCTGTCAATCAGTGCCAATTAAACTTTAATCTAAGCCTGAAACAGGCACAAATAAATTAAACCCTTTTGAGAGGCAATGTGCACTCCCCTGATAATGTGGGATTGAAGTCATTTCTGGGGATGTGGAACAGCCTCTACCATGGCATTGGTGCTGAGGGAACAGACTGGGGACGGGGGACGGGGGGGGGACGGGGGGGGGGCTGAAACTCACAAAGTTGGGTGCCTGGCTTAGAGAGAGAGAGAGAGAGAGAGAGAGAGAGAGAGAGAGAGAGAGAGAGAGAGAGAGAGAGAGAGAGAGAGAGAGAGAGAGAGAGAGAGAGAGAGAGAGAGCTAATACCCAGAGCTCTGGGTGTATTTAATAATGCCAGCCAGGGGCATACATACACATGCAGCACATGGGGCTTGGCTCTCTCACTGCACTGCTTGCTCAGATGATGTGTATAAGGAGAGGGCTCTGATTGTAAATGCATTTCCACAATCGTGGGGATGTCTCGTGATATTGGACCTTAAAGTGTGGGGGGCATTTGATAACCAAACCGAGCATGACGCTCCCAGTACAAATATAAATTATATTTGGAATTATGCTCCAGCCAACTACAATAGATAGAAAATGGCCCAATGAAGAAAAACATAATGTCCCTTTAACATCAACCTTTTTAATGTTGTGATATTCCAACGTGTGGTTGTCCACGACCTGCGCTGAGGAGAAGGGATATTTCATTAATATATTTAATGAATTAATACGCTTATCTCCTTCCCCATGCCCGACCTGTAGACTGGTGTTTAATTCTAAAGTCATTTGCTGTATATATGAGCATGGATTTTTATGTATTAATGTCATGGCCCACGTCTGTGAATGACATGATTTATTCCAGAATGACGGCAGACACATCCATTCAATCTCACCACAAAAAGCCCCAGAGAGACAGAGAAACAGAGAAACAGAGAAACAGAGAAACAGAGAGAAACAGAGAAACAGAGAAACAGAGAAACAGAGAAACAGAGAAACAGAGAGAAACAGAGAAACAGAGAAACAGAGAGACAGAGAAACAGAGAAACAGAGAAACAGAGAGAAACAGAGAGAAACAGAGAAACAGAGAAACAGAGAAACAGAGAAACAGAGAAAGAGAGAAACAGAGAAACAGAGAGACAGAGAAACAGAGAAACAGAGAAACAGAGAAACAGAGAGACAGAGAAACAGAGAAACAGAGAAACAGAGAGAAACAGAGAAACAGAGAAACAGAGAAACAGAGAAACGGAGAGACAGAGAAACAGAGAGAAACAGAGAAACAGAGAGACAGAGAAACAGAGAAACAGAGAAACAGAGAAACTGAGAGACAGAGAAACAGAGAAACAGAGAAACAGAGAAACAGAGAAACAGAGAGAAACAGAGAAACAGAGAGAAACAGAGAAACAGAGAAACAGAGAAACAGAGAAACAGAGAGAAACAGAGAAACAGAGAAACAGAGAAACAGAGAGAAACAGAGAAACAGAGAAACAGAGAAACAGAGAGAAACAGAGAAACAGAGAAACAGAGAAACAGAGAAACAGAGAAACAGAGAGAAACAGAGAAACAGAGAGAAACAGAGAAACAGAGAAACAGAGAAACAGAGAAACAGAGAAACAGAGAGAAACAGAGAAACAGAGAAACAGAGAGAAACAGAGAAACAGAGAAACAGAGAAACAGAGAGAAACAGAGAAACAGAGAGAAACAGAGAAACAGAGAAACAGAGAAACAGAGAGAAACAGAGAAACAGAGAAACAGAGAAACAGAGAAACAGAGAAACAGAGAAACAGAGAAACGGAGAAACGGAGAAACAGAGAAACAGAGAAGTGAAACAATAATATGAACAATATTAACAGTAATAATGGAAAAAATGACGAGGAAAACTATTGACGACAATAGTGATCACACATAGGGAAATACTTTAGCGTTTGACCGAATCGTACAAAATTGTCATGCATGTGTGTATAATATAATTCATTATATGTCTGTGTCTCCTAGCCTGCAGCAATCAGCATAGAATCACTTGTGTATGTATAATACATCTGAGAGAGAACCATGAATAATCCAGGGGCCAGGGAGTGTACCAGTGACTGAGAGAACCATGAATAATCCAGGGGCCAGGGAGTGTACCAGTGACTGAGAGAACCATGAATAATCCAGAGGCCAGGGAGTGTACCAGTGACTGAGAGAACCATGAATAATCCAGGGGCCAGGGAGTGTACCAGTGACTGAGAGAACCATGAATAATCCAGGGGCCAGGGAGTGTACCAGTGACTGAGAGAACCATGAATAATCCAGGGGCCAGGGAGTGTACCAGTGACTGAGAGAACCATGAATAATCCAGGGGCCAGGGAGTGTACCAGTGACTGAGAGAACCATGAATAATCCAGGGGCCAGGGAGTGTACCAGTGACTGAGAGAACCATGAATAATCCAGGGGCCATTGAGTGTACCAGTGACTGAGAGAACCATGAATAATCCAGAGGCCAGGGAGTGTACCAGTTACTGAGAGAACCATGAATAATCCAGGGGCCAGGGAGTGTACCAGTGACTGAGAGAACCATGAATAATCCAGGGGGCAGGGAGTGTACCAGTGACTGAGAGAACCATGAATAATCCAGGGGCCAGGGAATGTACCAGTGACTGAGAGAACCATGAATAATCCAGGGGCCAGGGAGTGTACCAGTGACTGAGAGAACCATGAATAATCCAGGGGCCAGGGAGTTTATCAGTGACTGAGAGAACCATGAATAATCCAGGGGCCAGGGAGTGTACCAGTGACTGAGAGAACTATGAATAATCCAGGGGCCAGGGAATGTACCAGTGACTGAGAGAACCATGAATAATCCAGGGGCCAGGGAGTGTACCAGTGACTGAGAGAACCATGAATAATCCAGGGGCCAGGGAGTGTACCAGTGACTGAGAGAACCATGAATAATCCAGGGGCCAGGGAGTGTACCAGTGACTGAGAGAACCATGAATAATCCAGGGGCCAGGGAGTGTACCAGTGACTGTAGATGTTTGTCTTTGGACTGAATCAAAGTGAAGATGTAATATCGTGATAATCCATATTTGATGAGTTCAAGGCCGACTTGTTTAAATTCTGCGGTTTTCCAGACATGGGCCTCTGGAATTGAGTTTCCAATAACGTTGTGATTATCCACCCTGTTTGATAATTGAATCCAAGCCATTTTTTTACTTAACATTCCAATATTGTAGATGTGTGATTTGCATGTAGATTTCAGTGGCTCTCTGGAACTCATCACTTTCCTCTTAATAGAACTTAATTTACTATATGGTTATTGTCCTTATTATTATAGTGTAACAAATGACGGAATGCTCTTTAGTTAACTATGAGGACAGAGTAAATTATTGTTAATGTGTTTTATACCAATTTCACCAGTCTCTGTCTTCAGGTATTAAAGAGCCTCCCAAAAATTCTCTAAATTCTATCCAACCTTAACCTGTTTACCATTCTCATTATACGTTCAAAAGTGAATATTTTTTCTGTTGAACTCATCAAATTCAGATCAGCGCCGACATGTTCACATTTTCAATGCTATCAAACTTAGATATCCTGGCCCCAATTCTCAGCTGTTACATAATGTAGACAGCAGTGGTGCGAGTGTGAATGTAATTTCCATTCGACTGATAGGCCCCCCACAGAGTACTTCCTGTACAGAGATACAGAGTGGAGTCAGAACGTAGGGCTGGTTCCTGAATATGGGAGTATTGCTGCTCTCTTCATACACAGAAAGCATCCAGAATTCATGAACCTCCCTCTTTCTCTCGCCTTGCTTTAGGTATGAACCAAGACTTGGCTTCTCTCTTCCTCTGGTGGATACAATTATTTTTGTTACGACAGCAGAAGTGAAGAGAAGTAACGACGCAACAGATCCTGGACGAGCCCCCAGAAGTGGGGAATTATTTACCACGGCCTGCATACATCAGACTGCTGCCATCGCATCACGCTGCAAACCAAGAAGCCATAGCCCTTTGTCTGTTCTTCAGCGCAACGCTGCTAGAATAGTGATCAGTGGGTGGTGTTTAGTGCCTGGATAGCGTTAGCTCTGACGCTCTGAGCTGTCCTCGCTGTCAGATTGAGGATGACTGGTCGACTAGTCGCTTTGAGCCACTGGGCGCAGGGGGCTATGAATGGAGCGGGGGGGGTCCCTTTACTTCTACTCATTGCTGTAGCCACAGGGCCCAGTGTAGATGGCACCAGACAAAACATTATACTGGGAGTTTAGGTTTGTTGTTTTGCATAAATGTTGAATCACGCTAGCATGCTGTTGTTATAGCCCACCTTCACTGCTGGTAATATTGATTTAATTATCTTCTTATGTTAAAATAGTCTCCCAGGACATTAGTTGATGAGCATATTACGAATATGAATACAACTCTGCTATATTAAACTATAGTGATTGATTTCGCATAGCATCTTGGGATGGTGGATGTAAAGTATATTCCTCTGTATGGGGAAAGAAAGCAGTAAGGTTGGAACACCTTTTAACAAAGCATGACATGTGAACGGGGCCCTCGGCCTCATTTGCATACGCTGACATTTGGCTGAAAATATTTCAACGTTAGACCGAGGTGTAATGAAACGCTGCCACCAGCCAGTCAAGGAATAATGTTACCATAAAGGTAACCTGTCCAGATTCCCTCCCGGAGAGGGATGTTGGAGAGGAGAAACGGACCATTTTAATCCCCTTCCTCCTCCACATTACGACAGTACAAAAGGATATTTTTCTTTCCTTTTGCTCCATCTGTCTTGCCCAATACTGATTTAGTATATTTCCCAACTCTCATTTACAGGCTAATGCAGCACTGGTGAATTTGTTAGTGGTGACACTTCAGCAACCTATCGGGAATGCTTTTCATTTCTGGGCCAATGTCCAGGAACATCAGATATTATTAGCTGTCATTAATCTGCCTTATATAAAGGAGGAGAAAAGGAGAAGGGGAAAAGAGGACACAAAGAGACTAGTATGATGGCGGGCATAGGCTGGTACGTTGAGGTCAGAGGTCACTGGAACTGGCAAAGCGGGAGCCAGGTGGACTCTAAGACACGATAATATCAAATATGATCTCATTTTGTTTCTATTGTAACATACTGGCATCTTAATATATATTTTATTTGAGTTGTGAAGGGTTGTGTGTTATGGAGGCTCATATTTCGGTAATAAATATGTTGAATAAAACACAATGAAAGGCAAAGATACAACATTTAAATGATTGCTTGATGTAATTAAAGGTTTTTACATAGATATTTGAAATAGCAAGGTGGGTAATTTTATATTTGCTCTCTTCACTGAGAACAACAATGCATTTACTTTCGTACGAAGGTTCCTAAGCTGGTGTATTTTGTAAATAAACCAATTCTAAGATGTTTTTTGTCATAATGCTGTAGCTGGCTTTTTGTTCTCAAATCCGGTTTAAATAAAATCATTATGACAGCCTTTAAACTCGATTCCCAGTCACAATTCATTTTCTTTTGCTCTGGTCCAAAACAATTTTTTTTCTACATGTACATTTAATTTGATACAGCATCTTTGGCTGTTTTTCCCGCGCAACTACGCCTGAAGACGGCTATATGCATACTAGATAGGATTACACCTTCTAAGCAGATTTTTGTTAGGGAAGGGGCTAAAACCGATCCCCTTGCCTTGGAGAACAAACATGGCCGTCATTTGAAGGAGGAAGAGCCAACCCAGTCCTCATCAAGGCTGTGCGTGGAAGCAACACACGGCCTCCTGCCGCTTCACCCTGCTCTTTGAGCAATGCGCAGTATATGTCCCTAATGAGTAAAAGCTCCTCTATAAAATGTATACAGTGCAGCTCCCTGCAAATTGAGTTTCCTCTTTGTGCCAATTCAGTGTGGTTTATATAAGCTGTGGGGAGTTCCTTTGAGCCTCTGAAATCCGGGGTCACCACCAGCCCCCTGTTCTTCGGTAAAGATGGACGAAGAGGAGGCTGCATGTCGCAGACGCTCAAATTCATGCCAGTCGCACCAGGGGCGCGGGGGCATCTTAAAATGAGTTTAAGAGGCAGGTGTTTCTCCTCCCTTTATTGGTAAAAAAAATGATTTTGTAAATGGGATTTCATTAGATTTAACTTTCAGTCTCTGTTTACATTAGGCCAAGTTAAAGCCATTAGGTGGTGGAGGACTTCCGCTATTTAAAGTGGCATCTTTATAGGGCTCAGATCAGGTTTCCTTTATTTCTTAACTGGACGATTTGATAAGCCCTTAAACATGACTAGCTTACCCAAATGAAAGTTAGGTAAATGATACTTGTGTGTCTCGAGGTACACGTGGCTATATTCAGTAAACTATGTCTGTCCTTCACGGAATTAGTTACCAATGATTTATCTGGACAAATAACGGTCAAATTAACATGATTGAAAACAACCTCACAAGATGTATTAAGTAGAAACAAATAACGTTCAATATCAATTGCTTGCAGACCATCTGCAGTTGTGGTGAAATCTTTTGTCCTCCATCCCTTCCTTAGTCTATGTCCACGCCAACAGAGAGAGCGTGTTGGCGAGGCTCCCATCCCCATGCTCGAGTGCCGGGATGCCCAACTCCAACAGCCTAAGTGAATAGGATTGTTTTCAATGTCAGAGGCATGAAAGCAGGGCTCATTCTGCAGTAATCAAAGCCCCCCCAAAAGGTCTCTCTATAAATCCCAAGTCTTCTCCCCCGCCCCGCCCCGCCCCTTCAACCCCTCTCTACACTGCCATAAATCTAATGCGCTTTCATGATCTGTGCAAGCCGAGTACATAAAACGTGTTTCCCGGATTTGCATACAAACATACTTATTCTAAATCCCCCTCAGAAGTTGTAAATGATTGTCTTTTCCTGAAATACATCTCAACAAATTGTATTTGGGCATGTTTATGAATCCTATTACGGCGTGGGTTTTATCATATTTTGTGGACAGCAATGGCTTCCACATCATAGCCGTTAAGACGCACAGGGCCCAGGGCGATAGATTTTGTCATTTGTTTCAAGATGGGCTTCGGATTTCTCAATGGCAGGTCCATACTGGCACGATGGAGCCTCGTATGTCTCCAAAAGAGAAGTTATTCTATAACCACTGCCATGGGCAAAGAGGGCCACACTGAGGCTCCTTGTAGCACTGTCAGTCTGTGCATTTTCATGCATTCATTGTAACAGTGCTCATTAAAGTTCCCACAAAAGACCTATCGGAAGCAAATAAAAAGAAGGAATTCCGCTTTGTTGGTGTCTTGAAATGACCTTTTAAGTGATAATGCCCGAGAAGGCGGTGTTTGGAGGATATATTGGCACGGTTTTGCCTCCAAACAGCGGCTTCCAGGGCATTTTCACTTTTATACAACGGGTTACTAACATATTCAAATAATGAATGACACATTTTCATTAAAAACTTTAATTTGGGGCCTCCCGGGTGGCGCAGTGGTTAAGGGCGCTGTACTGCAGCGCCAGCTGTGCCATCAGAGACTCTGGGTTCGCGCCCAGGCTCTGTCGTAACCGGCCGTGACTGGGAGGTCCGTGGGGCGACGCACAATTGGCCTAGTGTCGTCCGGGTTAGGGAGGGCTTGGTTGGTAGGGATGTCCTTGTCTCATCACGCACCAGCGACTCCTGTGGTGGGCTGGGCGCAGTGCGCGCTAACCAAGGTTGCCAGGTACACGGTGTTTCCTCTGGCACATTGGTGTGGCTGGCTTCCGGGTTGGATGTGCGCTGTGTTATGAAGCAGTGCGACGGGTTGGGTTGTGTATCGGAGGACGCATGACTTTCAACCTCTCCCAAGCCCGTACGGGAGTTGTAGCGATGAGACAAGATTGGAGCTACAACAACAATTGGATACCATGAAAAAGGGGTAAAAATTCAACCCCCCAAAAAAAGTTATTTTGATGCATTTATTCATACTATTTCATCCTTTCACAATTTCTCAAGGGTTGCTACACAAGCCGGCTGGTCGTTCGTTCTATCGGTTTGGTTGCCAGAGAAGCGACCCAGTTGTTCAGTCTTTTTTGTTCCGTATCTATGGACGTGACCCAGTCATTCGTTCTAAATGTTCCATTGCCATACTAGCAGGCAACATTTTTGTTCCTTGCTTGCTAACTAGTCAACTCCGGCTAACATACAGTCACGTCAAACAGACAGAATAACAGCAGTAGCTGCATTTGTTAAAGCTGTTTTCTAGTGACATTTATCTGGATACATCCATAACAATGAGCAGTTTCACCCGGCGTAGAAAAGGTGTTCTCTCGTTAGGACACTGTTGTTCAGAGGAGCTAGCCAACACCACAGCTAACACAATCACTGTTGTTCAGAGGAGCTAGCCAACACCACAGCTAACACAATCACTGTTGTTCAGAGGAGCTAGCCAACACCACAGCTAACACAATCACTGTTGTTCAGAGGAGCTAGCCAACAACACAGCTAAGACAATCACTGTTGTTCAGAGGAGCTAGACAACAACACAGCTAACACAATCACTGTTGTTCAGAGGAGCTAGCCAACACCACAGCTAACACAATCACTGTTGTTCAGAGGAGCTAGCCAACAACACAGCTAAGACAATCACTGTTGTTCAGAGGAGCTAGCCAACAACACAGCTAACACAATCACTTCAAATTGAAGCTGGAAAGGCGGCAAACTAGCTGCACTTTGTTTCATTTGACCTTTTTTCAATTGACATATCTTTGTATATATCCATAAAAATGATGCCAGCTGATTCATGAGTTCAACTTGGTGAAAAATGCTGTCTGCCTCTCTCTTTCGTCCCGACTCCTGACCCCATACACCTTCATTACTATGGGACAGCTGGAGATCAAATTTGAATATTGAAACAATGTTGAAAATGTCAGAGAGACAGACGGCAAGGTTTATACAACTCTCCGCTGATGGAAACTAAATGT
Source organism: Oncorhynchus keta (assembly GCF_023373465.1). Classification (NCBI taxonomy): domain Eukaryota; kingdom Metazoa; phylum Chordata; class Actinopteri; order Salmoniformes; family Salmonidae; genus Oncorhynchus; species Oncorhynchus keta. The sequence continues at coordinate 73,362,817 of NC_068448.1, forward strand.
TACTCTCAAAGAAATGTGAGATAATGTCTAGATGCTCTTATAGTGGAGATTACGTTTATAACTTGCCTGGCGAGGCTGATGAGACAGTGAATTGCATAGTCACATGGAACAGAGTAATTGTAACATCATAGATTTAGCAGGTGACACTGGTTGGAATGTGCTTTTAACCAATCAGCATTCAGGATTAGACCCACCTGTTGTATACATTTTTATAACCAAGCCTACTGAGTGATGTAATCTTGAAAAATGTTGCTTAACAATGCCTCTGACTATTTATCTTCCAAGACTATCACTTATGTGGTTCCCGGTTGGCGCAGCAGTCTAAGGCACTGCATCTCAGTGCTAGAGGTGTCACTACAGACCCTGGTTCAATTCCAGGCTGTATGAACCGGCCGTGATTGGGAGATCCATAAGCGGGCAAAATTGTCCCAGCGTCATCTGGGCAAGGGTTTGGCCGGGGTAGGCCGTCAATGTAAGTAAGAATGTGTTCTTAACTAACTTGCCTAGTTAAAAAAAGGTTCAAAATGTTAAAGGTTAAGGTTCAAAATGTTAAAATTTTAAAAATATGAGAAGCTGCAGGGAGGAAAGAGGAGAAATGCCTTGACAGCCTATTGGCCCAAACCACCTTACAGTGTAGTGAGGTGAAAGTGCTCATGGGTACAAGGAAGTAGGAAGTGGTCTTGACTGAAGTTTCCACCCTTCACCTGGCACCGAGCCAGCTTTGGCCCCAGGTGCCGCCTCAGACTCCACTACGACAATTTGGTGAGTGCGGGAGGGTCATAAACATTTCAAGAGTTATAAAACTTCCATTAAGATCTCACCATATTGCTCCAGTGGATGACCTTCCCTGATCTCTGCTCTCTTTTTTTATTGTGTTCTGGTAGAGGGGCTGAAGTGGGGAGCTGACTCGGACTCACAGCCCAGCATCCAGGGAACAAGCCTCTGCTTTGTGGCGAGGAGGCTTTTTCAAAACTGTCTCAGCCTATTGACACGTCCTAAGTCAGAGATCAGTGCTAAGAGAGTGGCACAACAAAGGAACCACTTTAAAGAGCAAAGATGAGGGAGGAGGAGTTGGGGGTTGGGGTGGATGGACTGCAAATTGCCAGGCTAGATGAGGGAGGAAGAGTTGGGGGTTGGGGTGGATGGACTGCAAATTGCCAGGCTAGATGAGGGAGGAAGAGTTGGGGGTTGGGGTGGATGGACTGCAAATTGCCAGGCTAGACTGGTCCATTTCAAAAGGTATTTTCAGGATTTGCTCTAAGCCTCGTCTATATGAGCATAAAGAAATCAAAGGAATGCCATTGCTCCAATAGATTTGAAACCTAAGGAGGAAAGATGTGAAGTGGGTTGGGTCTACTATTGAAATGGGTTGGGTCTACTATTGAAATGGGTTGGGTCTACTATTGAAGTGGGTTGAGTCTACTATTGAAATGGGTTGGGTCTACTATTGAAATGGGTTGGGTCTACTATTGAAATGGGTTGAGTCTACTATTGAAATGGGTTGGGTCTACTATTGAAATGGGTTGAGTCTACTATTGAAATGGGTTGAGTCTACTATTGAAATGGGTTGGGTCTACTATTGAAGTGGGTTGGGTCTACTATTGAAGTGGGTTGAGTCTACTATTGAAGTGGGTTGGGTCTACTATTGAAGTGGGTTGAGTCTACTATTGAAGTGGGTTGAGTCTACTATTGAAGTGGGTTGGGTCTACTATTGAAGTGGGTTGGGTCTACTATTGAAGTGGGTTGGGTCTACTATTGAAGTGGGTTGAGTCTACTATTGAAGTGGGTTGGGTCTACTATTGAAGTGGGTTGAGTCTACTATTGAAGTGGGTTGAGTCTACTATTGAAGTGGGTTGGGTCTACTATTGAAGTGGGTTGGGTCTACTATTGAAGTGGGTTGAGTCTACTATTGAAGTGGGTTGAGTCTACTATTGAAGTGGGTTGAGTCTACTATTGAAGTGGGTTGGGTCTACTATTGAAGTGGGTTGGGTCTACTATTGAAGTGGGTTGGGTCTACTATTGAAGTGGGTTGAGTCTACTATTGAAGTGGGTTGGGTCTACTATTGAAGTGGGTTGGGTCTACTATTGAAGTGGGTTGGGTCTACTATTGAAGTGGGTTGGGTCTACTATTGAAGTGGGTTGGGTCTACTATTGAAGTGGTTTGGATCTACTATTGAAGTGGGTTGGGTCTACTATTGAAGTGGGTTGGGTCTACTATTGAAGTGGGTTGAGTCTACTATTGAAGTGGGCTGGATCTACTATTGAAGTGGGTTGGGTCTACTATTGCAGTGGTTTGGATCTACTATTGAAGTGGGTTGGGTCTACTATTGAAGTGGTTTGGATCTACTATTGAAGTGGGTTGGGTCTACTATTGAAGTGGGTTGGGTCTACTATTGAAGTGGGTTGGGTCTACTATTGAAGTGGGTTGGGTCTACTATTGAAGTGGGTTGGGTCTACTATTGAAGTGGGTTGGGTCTACTATTGAAGTGGGTTGGGTCTACTATTGAAGTGGGTTGGGTCTACTATTGAAGTGGGTTGGGTCTACTATTGAAGTGGTTTGGATCTACTATTGAAGTGGGTTGGGTCTACTATTGAAGTGGGTTGGGTCTACTATTGAAGTGGGTTGGGTCTACTATTGAAGTGGGTTGGGTCTACTATTGAAGTGGGTTGGGTCTACTATTGAAGTGGTTTGGATCTACTATTGAAGTGGGTTGGGTCTACTATTGAAGTGGTTTGGATCTACTATTGAAGTGGGTTGGGTCTACTATTGAAGTGGGTTGGGTCTACTATTGAAGTGGGTTGGGTCTACTATTGAAGTGGGTTGGGTCTACTATTGAAGTGGGTTGGGTCTACTATTGAAGTGGGTTGGGTCTACTATTGAAGTGGGTTGGGTCTACTATTGAAGTGGGTTGGGTCTACTATTGAAGTGGGTTGGGTCTACTATTGAAGTGGGTTGGATCTACTATTGAAGTGGGTTGGGTCTACTATTGAAGTGGGTTGGGTCTACTATTGAAGTGGGTTGGGTCTACTATTGAAGTGGGTTGGGTCTACTATTGAAGTGGGTTGGGTCTACTATTGAAGTGGGTTGGGTCTACTATTGAAGTGGGTTGGGTCTACTATTGAAGTGGGTTGGGTCTACTATTGAAGTGGGTTGGGTCTACTATTGAAGTGGGTTGGGTCTACTATTGAAGTGGGTTGGGTCTACTATTGAAGTGGGTTGGATCTACTATTGAAGTGGGTTGGGTCTACTATTGAAGTGGGTTGGGTCTACTATTGAAGTGGGTTGGGTCTACTATTGAAGTGGGTTGGGTCTACTATTGAAGTGGGTTGGGTCTACTATTGAAGTGGGTTGGGTCTACTATTGAAGTGGGTTGGGTCTACTATTGAAGTGGGTTGGATCTACTATTGAAGTGGGTTGGGTCTACTATTGAAGTGGGTTGGGTCTACTATTGAAGTGGGTTGGGTCTACTATTGAAGTGGGTTGGGTCTACTATTGAAGTGGGTTGGGTCTACTATTGAAGTGGGTTGGGTCTACTATTGTCCACACACAAAGACCATAGAGGCACAATGTATTCCACATAGTTGACATTCCTTGAAAGCTCTGCTATTTATTGTCAAAAGTTTGAAGTTTCCGTTATGCGGTTGAATATAAAGTGATTGGCTTTAGCCGTGGTAATTTACATGGTTTGATGGGTCACTTTTTGACTAATCACCCTAATCATTGTGCTTGATTGAAAACAAATCAATGGAAAAAAATAATTAATTAGACATTTCAACTTGAAGTCTCTGATAATTTCATCTCAAAATCGAAAGGGCAAGAAAAATAGTCCTATATAGTGATCTTGAAAAAATAAACCACCCAATTACGATATTCGTTAGGCTTGATTGCTTGATAAATAAAATTGTCAAACTGTACAAAAAGGAACAACATTCTTAATTCATGTCCTAGGCTTTGAAGTCCTTTTGGACTACCTGCCCTGCTGGTTTTATTGTGATTACATCAGTCACGTATCTCCTCTCGTGTACCTGCTGGTGTTTGACCGCTCCCCAATCACCATTAAAGGAGGAAGGAATGAAAACAACTCAAAGTTTTGGCTGATAACCATCAGGGCCCTGACCCCCATTATCTAGCTGCCCCTGTCCTCTAGCCAGTGTGTCAGGAGTCACACCCTGGTCCCCAGTAGCCCTGAGCTGTTAACCTGTTGACCTGATGGAACTACCAGCATTCTAATTCAGATGAATTACTCTCCTTAACGCTAGGAAGTGTCCAGCTTGACCTCTCCCTGCCCTGACTACCCCAAGACCCCTCCTATTAAAACGTGGAGGAGCCGTGTGCCTAACCTTGTATCCTAACACCCCTTTCAGACATACATCCTTTAGAATAATGGGAGAATATTAGAGCTGGGCTTAATGACGTTGTTTTAATGACACCACCTTTCGTGTTTTTCACTGAGACAGAGAGCGAAAAAGAGAGAGAGAGAGAGAGAAAGAGATCCGCCTGACACAGAACCACAGTATAGTAAAACCGTGGAAATTGTACCCCATTTGAATGTTATAGGACAGTTAAGTTCCTTCCTCAGCCCAGGTGTCTGTAATGGGTGTCTGCTGCCAGTGTCATTCACAGCTGCTTCTTTTATGTTCTTTCATTTGCTTCAAGGAGAAAATAAAGCGTGTGTCTTTAGGACCTGGGACTCGAGACCAAATGAGACCCAAATACCAAAAGGTTCCTCATAGGTGCACTGTAGTTAACCATTGTAATTAACAAGAACACAAGTAATCAGCGAGGCAAGTATGTCATTAAATGGCATCCCCAATGATTAATTTGCCGCTCGTAACGGTGAAATGAACCTCTCTCTCGTGTCCTTAATGACCCTGGTTAATCTTTTCAAGAAACAGGCAAAGGGATAAGAACGTCAGGGAATCAGCCCCTGACATCTACAGCACCCTACGGAATCCTGAATCAGCCCCTGACATCTACAGCACCCTACGGAATCCTGAATCAGCCCCTGACATCTACAGCACCCTACGGAACCCTGAATCAGCCCCTGACATCTACAGCACCCTACAGAATCCTGAATCAGCCCCTGACATCTACAGCACCCTACGGAATCCTGAATCAGCCCCTGACATCTACAGCACCCTACGGAATCCTGAATCAGCCCCTGACATCTACAGCACCCTACGGAATCCTGAATCAGCCCCTGACATCTACAGCACCCTACGGAATCCGGAATCAGCCCCTGACATCTACAGCACCCTACAGAATCCTGAATCAGCCCCTGACATCTACAGCACCCTACGGAATCCTGAATCAGCCCCTGACATCTACAGCACCCTACGGAATCCTGAATCAGCCCCTGACATCTACAGCACCCTACGGAATCCTGAATCAGCCCCTGACATCTACAGCACCCTACAGAATCTGGAATCAGCCCCTGACATCTACAGCACCCTACGGAATCCTGAATCAGCCCCTGACATCTACAGCACCCTACGGAATCTGGAATCAGCCCCTGACATCTACAGCACCCTACGGAATCCTGAATCAGCCCCTGACATCTACAGCACCCTACGGAATCCTGAATCAGCCCCTGACATCTACAGCACGCTACGGAATCCTGAATCAGCCCCTGACTTCTACAGCACCCTACGGAATCCTGAATCAGCCCCTGACATCTACAGCACCCTACGGAATCCTGAATCAGCCCCTGACATCTACAGCACCCTACGGAATCCTGAATCAGCCCCTGACATCTACAGCACCCTACGGAATCTGGAAACAGCCCCTGAAATCTACAGCTCCCTACGGAATCCATAATCAGCCCCTGACATCTACAGCACCCTTCAGAATCTGGAATCAGCTCCTGACATCTACAGCACCCTTCAGAATCTGGAATCAGCCTCTGACATCTACAAGCACCCTACGGAATCTGGAATCAGCCCTTGACAAATACAGCTCCCTACGGAATCTGGAATCAGCCCCTGACATCTACAAGCTACCTACGGAATCTGGAATCAGCCCTTGACCTCTACAAGCACCATACGGAATCTGGAATCAGCCCCTGACATCTAATATAATAATAATAATAATAATAATATAATAATATACATCTACAGCTACCTACGGAATCTGGCATCAGCCCCTGACATCTACAAGCACCCTACGGAATCTGGCATCAGCCCCTGACCCAACAGCACCCTATGGAATCCGGAATGAGCCCCTGACATCTACAGCACCCTTCAGAATCTGGAATCAGCCCCTGACATTTACAAGCACCCTACGGAGTCTGGAATGAGCCCCTGACATCTACAAGCACCTTAAGGAATCTGGAATCAGCCCCTGACAACTACAGCTACCTACGGAATCTGGAATCAGCCCCTGACAACTACAGCTACCTACGGAATCTGGAATCAGCCCCTGACATCTACAGCACCCTACGGAATCTGGCATCAGCCCCTGACATTTACAGCACCATGCGGTATCTGTAATCAGCCCCTGACATCTACAGCTACCTACAGAATCCATAATCAGCCCCTGGCCTCTACAGCACCCTTCAGAATCTGGAATCAGCCCCTGACATCTACAAGCACCCTAAGGAATCTGGAATCAGCCCCTGAGATCTACAGCACCCTTCAGAATCTGGAATCAGCCCCTGACATTTACAGCTACCTACGGAATCTACAGCACCCTCACAAGCACGGAATCTTCAACAAAACATGTCCCGAGTAGAAGCATCTGTAGAAGCAAATTGACATTTAGAGGTTCACAAAGTGGTTCACTACACTTTTCAGTGTTTTTTTTTTTTGTAAACTTTTGAAATGCGTTCAAATACTTATGTGGCTTAAGTACATTTCTCAGGGTTGAATGAAAGTGTTTGAGTACCCTTTCAGAGTGGTTAAGTGTACTTCAATCTGCAGATGATCTGTCCACATCACACTGGAATAATCCTTTTAAAGAGTCACGGTCACAAAGGAAGTAGCACATGGCTACTTAGAATCTGACACTGTGTACTTTAAAGTGAAGGTAGAATTGGACATTAGTTCGGGACAAAGGAGCCCTATTATATGGCCTGTTGCATAATTTAATTTCCCTGTTAATTTATTATTCAGTGGAATACACATGTGTCTTTGTAATTTTATATCTGAAACCGCGATAATGCAGATTTAACCATTTGAATTAATAATGTGACCTAAGTATTTTGACATACCCCTGGCGTCCAGCTGCATTGGTCTGGTTAACACCAGAAGTGTTGAGCATATGCTGGTTGAAGGAGGGCGGAGGGACGTTGGGTGGGCAAGTCTCTGTGGAGTTGCGCCCAACCACGAAACACAATATCCCCTCCTTCAGACGCGTGCAACGACTTAAACACTCCATTGTATGGCATATGAATGAAGTGCCATTGTCCAGCCCCGGTGTGCGTGGGGAGACAGTGTTGTCGATTAGCCACATGATTAAGCAGATGACACGGTGAGGTCCACTGAAGGTAATTACAGGCGGCCTTCTGTCACTTCCTCCCCAGGGCCCCCGCCCAGGCCCCACAACTGACTTAGCCCTGTTAAAGCCAAGTGAGTGAAAAAGTGATAATGTATCCTCGTGAAAACAGCTGAGTGAAGGGGGGTAGGCTTTGGGTGGGAGGCGAACGGGGGAGTTTGATTCAAAAAGGATGAATAATGTAGTGATGGTCCATGTCAGGTGTTTATTATCACATTGCTGGATTTGCATGTGAAACAGAGGCACTAACCCGTCGCTCGCTAGGCTCTCTCTCTCTCTGGGATCTGATTGGCTGACGGGGGCGGCTGTACAACGCTGTGGCAAAGCCCCCCTGTGAGGAGTGCAGAAACTCACCCTATGGGTCCTCAGAATGGGCCCAATGTGTCAAACGGTTATTAGTTGGCAGACGCACCAAAGAAAACAAATAGAAGCAGACTGGATCCTAATGAAAGGAATAGGTCTGTTTTAATCAATTCTAATCATTAATCATTGTTATCAATTTATGCAGAGCAAAAGACTCAACAATAATCATATAACCTCCCATCTCAATAGATACATAATGAAATACATCAGTGGACGGGCAAAACGTCAAAAACTATTTTTTTATGAAATAATTGTTACATACTCAAAACACATGAGACAATATTGACATAAAAAAGCATCACAGCAGTAATATCCAACACCAGTCATTACACCCTACTGTTGAAAACTATAGTTCATCTTCATTACTGCAGTAATATCCAACACCAGTCATTACACCCTACTGTTGAAAACTATAGTTCATCTTCATTACTGCAGTAATATCCAACACCAGTCATTACACCCTACTGTTGAAAACTATAGTTCATCTTCATCACAGCAGTAATATCCAACACCAGTCATTACACCCTACTGTTGAAAACTATAGTTCATCTTCATTACTGCAGTAATATCCAACACCAGTCATTACACCCTACTGTTGAAAACTATAGTTCATCTTCATTACAGCAGTAATATCCAACACCAGTCATTACACCCTACTGTTGAAAACTATAGTTCATCTTCATTACAGCAGTAATATCCAACACCAGTCATTACACCCTACTGTTGAAAACTATAGTTCATCTTCATCACAGCAGTAATATCCAACACCAGTCATTACACCCTACTGTTGAAAACTATAGTTCATCTTCATCACAGCAGTAATATCCAACACCAGTCATTACACCCTACTGTTGAAAACTATAGTTCATCTTCATTACAGCAGTAATATCCAACACCAGTCATTACACCCTACTGTTGAAAACTATAGTTCATCTTCATTACAGCAGTAATATCCAACACCAGTCATTACACCCTACTGTTGAAAACTATAGTTCATCTTCATCACAGCAGTAATATCCAACACCAGTCATTACACCCTACTGTTGAAAACTATAGTTCATCTTCATTACAGCAGTAATATCCAACACCAGTCATTACACCCTACTGTTGAAAACTATAGTTCATCTTCATCACAGCAGTAATATCCAACACCAGTCATTACACCCTACTGTTGAAAACTATAGTTCATCTTCATCACAGCAGTAATATCCAACACCAGTCATTACACTCTACTGTTGAAAACTATAGTTCATCTTCATTACTGCAGTAATATCCAACACCAGTCATTACACCCTACTGTTGAAAACTATAGTTCATCTTCATCACAGCAGTAATATCCAACACCAGTCATTACACCCTACTGTTGAAAACTATAGTTCATCTTCATCACAGCAGTAATATCCAACACCAGTCATTACACCCTACTGTTGAAAACTATAGTTCATCTTCATCACAGCAGTAATATCCAACACCAGTCATTACACCCTACTGTTGAAAACTATAGTTCATCTTCATTACAGCAGTAATATCCAACACCAGTCATTACACCCTACTGTTGAAAACTATAGTTCATTTTCATCACAGCAGTAATATCCAACACCAGTCATTACACCCTACTGTTGAAAACTATAGTTCATCTTCATTACTGCAGTAATATCCAACACCAGTCATTACACCCTACTGTTGAAAACTATAGTTCATCTTCATTACAGCAGTAATATCCAACACCAGTCATTACACCCTACTGTTGAAAACTATAGTTCATCTTCATTACTGCAGTAATATCCAACACCAGTCATTACACCCTACTGTTGAAAACTATAGTTCATCTTCATTACAGCAGTAATATCCAACACCAGTCATTACACCCTACTTTTGAAAACTATAGTTCATCTTCATTACAGCAGTAATATCCAACACCAGTCATTACACCCTACTGTTGAAAACTATAGTTCATCTTCATTACAGCAGTAATATCCAACACCAGTCATTACACCCTACTTTTGAAAACTATAGTTCATCTTCATTACTGCAGTAATATCCAACACCAGTCATTACACCCTACTGTTGAAAACTATAGTTCATCTTCATTACAGCAGTAATATCCAACACCAGTCATTACACCCTACTGTTGAAAACTATAGTTCATCTTCATCACAGCAGTAATATCCAACACCAGTCATTACACCCTACTGTTGAATACTAAAGTTCATCTTCATTACTGCAGTAATATCCAACACCAGTCATTACACCCTACTGTTGAAAACTATAGTTCATCTTCATTACAGCAGTAATATCCAACACCAGTCATTACACCCTACTGTTGAAAACTATAGTTCATCTTCATCACAGCAGTAATATCCAACACCAGTCATTACACCCTACTGTTGAAAACTATAGTTCATCTTCATTACAGCAGTAATATCCAACACCAGTCATTACACCCTACTGTTGAAATCTATAGTTCATCTTCATCACAGCAGTAATATCCAACACCAGTCATTACACCCTACTGTTGAAAACTATAGTTCATCTTCATCACAGCAGTAATATCCAACACCAGTCATTACACCCTACTGTTGAAAACTATAGTTCATCTTCATTACAGCAGTAATATCCAACACCAGTCATTACACCCTACTGTTGAAAACTATAGTTCATCTTCATCACAGCAGTAATATCCAACACCAGTTATTACACCCTACTGTTGAAAACTATAGTTCATCTTCATTACAGCAGTAATATCCAACACCAGTCATTACACCCTACTGTTGAAAACTATAGTTCATCTTCATTACTGCAGTCGTCACTATTCAACCTTATTTACTTGATGTGTACAGTGTCAGTAATTTAGTGTATGTTCCATGTCCATACCAGCATAGCACTTAGAATACTCGCCCCAATACATTGCTTCATTCTCAGTGGTATGTTAGTGCGGCTCCTTAACTCCTTATGAATAGGCATGCCTTCTCATTGAGGGTTATTTAGTAGTGACTGTAAATATTCTAATTCCTGCTTTAACGACACCAAGCTACTAAACCTAACTGCTGTCCTCTGGTCTCTGTCTCGCCCTCCTCTATGCCGTGGCGAGACATTCAGGTAACTAATCTGGCTTTAAATATGTCTCGGAGGGAACGCCAAGCGCTAATTAGTATAGAAATTTACTGCTTTTCGTTTTATTGACTTGTCCTACTTCTCCGATAATTAACTAATGAGTAAAGTAATGAGCGATGTCATTCAGTCATGCTGTTCAATTAAAGTACAGAATCAATTATTGAGAATAGTTTGGGATGCCATTGCAAGCCTGCGGTCCAATTGCGTGCAGACAGTTGATAGCGTTGAAGTATTGGCGTGCGCTCGCAGTGGTGGCCTAATGTCCGATGAAAGAGATCACGGACAACTTTTGGAACTCAGAGATAAGGAGGCAGAGGCATAGGACTAGAAAATGGTGGTGTTTGTTAATAAAAAGATTAGTAATTGTCAATTTAGGGATGCTATTGTTGCCACTGTATGTTTCCCCCTAACATGCTTATAATAGGAATGTCTAGATGCATCATATTGCAACTGGCGGTATCATTCATTAGCATAACTGTCATAAAGGGTAATGAATAATGAATTTACACAAGAGTGCTAAATTACATTTTCTAGGTAGTCTTTGACCCCACACAAGCCACATCATAGAGCCCCATGGGCCCAAGATAATGCATCTTAGTTATCAATGTGTCACTGAAGGAATCTGGCGCTTTGACGAAAACACAGGCTTCATTATAGAAAATTAATTAGAGAATCACTCTCCCAAGTGTTTTGTTAGATAATGAACTCTATCTCATCAGACCAATTTACTCTGGCAGGGATGATCATTCTGCTTACACCAAAATCAAGTCACTTGTTGATGAAATATATTTTAGTTAATCATCTGCGTTGTTGTTTTTAAGGGAATCTGATAACTTTATGTGGAACCCTTTTGAACACAAATAGAGTACTTCTATTTTCTAGGTCTGCATTCATGACAAGGATAAGTGAAAGATTCCAGAACATTAGGAAATATTGTGAAAGATTCCAGAACAATAGGAACGATTTTGAAAGATTGTGAAAGATTCCAGAACATTAGGAAAGATTGTGAAAGATTCCAGAACATTAGATTGCGCCAAATGTTCCAATAACACAAAAACTATCCAGTTGTGCTGATGATTATGCAATGTTTGTATAAAGCATTTCCCCGACGGTGCAAGAACGTTCCCAGAACACGTCTTCTGTTCATTAAGCTTCCCAGAATGTTTCATGATGCACAAAACATTTCCTCAATGTTATTACGTTTTGAACAGTCCATAGAGATGTTTCATGTATTAGCTTATTGTTGAGAAAGTTAGTTGTACAACAATCCATGTAGAAACACATAAGGCGATTATTTGGAATCGCATGAGAATTTATTTTTACTGTACAAACATAGTCACAAGCGGGGATTGAACCTGAGAGCTTTGGAATGTTATCCCTGGAATTAATCTACTGTGCAACTGGGATGGAACTAACACAAATATAAAGCTTGTTACACGTTTACTCTGACTTCCAGGTTGTGGTGTTTGTCTTTGCAAAAGAGAGGATAACTAGAGAGGATAAATAGATCTAGAAATCTTCTTTATATACTGTAAAATTGGGATGTTTTGACTTTTATTTCCACTACAAATTTGATTTCAGAAATCATGTTAAACAATTGCCTGGCAGATTTCAATGAGGTGTACATAGATGTGCATTTGTACTAAGACATGCAATGAATTCGGAAAGCATTGCTTGCTGTTTGGGGTTTTAGGCTGGGTTTCTGTACAGCACTTTGAGATATCAGCTGATTTAAGAAGGGCTTTATAAATACATTTGATTTGATTTGATACTGTGATTACTGTGGTATAGATTCTCTTACATCTATCCAAATATGCAAAACTACCTACAGAGTACCAATGTCTCCTATCTAGCTATGTAGCACAGTCCCAAAAAAGTACCAGGAATAACCGAGATCCCAATTTCGGATCCCCTCTGCACATGTTATCCAGATCTTCAGGAGAAGTCAACAGGTTGCAGATCCCATCCTCGTCGCCAAAAATGTAATGGAAATTCATGTTATTTCTTCAAACAATCATCTTTATTTAATATCGATTAATTATTGCAATAATTAAGCTGGTTGACCACACACTCCTGGGTTCATCCTGTGGTCATCTACACCCGGCGCCGTTTTAAACCCACCCCGGCTTAGTTCCCCAGATGCCAGGATGATTAGGAACAATGAGGGTTTTGTTCTACTCCTCCGGGCTCTCTCTATCTCAGTCAAACCCACCACATCTTACTCTGTGAAATGCAGGCTGGAACTCAATTGTCAGCTCAAGCTATCTCTAGTGACCATGTGCCTAGATTAGCTGCTGGGAGCTAGAGTGGAGACTATAAAAACACAGCATTAGTAGAACAGAAATGTCTTACTATTGTTAAGTATTTTATTGGTAAATATCAAATAAATCAGGTAAATACATAATTTTCTCTCACAACTGTCGCAAAGCTAACTAAAAAGCAACATTCAACAAGAGAGGCTAGCTTTCACTTCAACAGTGAAAAATTCACAAACTTCTTCGATGAAAAGATCAGGATCATTAGAAAGCAAATTACGGACTTGGCTTTGAATCTGCTCATTTTTCCAAAGCTCAGTTGTCCCGAGTCTGCACAGAACTGCCAGGACCTAGGATCAATGGAGACACTCAAGTTTTCTCATCCTGTATCTCTCAACACATTCACGAAAATAATCATGGCCTCTAAACCTTCCAACTGTACACTAGACCCTATTCCAACTAAACTAGTGAAAGAGCAACTTCCTGTGCCTGGCCCTCCTATGTTGAACATAAGAAATGGCTCCCTATCCACCGGATGTGTACAAAATTAACAAAAAATTGCAGTAATTAAGGCTCTCTTGAAAAGCCAAAACTTGACCCAGAAAATATCAAATCTATATCGAATATCCCATTCCTCTCATTATTTTCTGAAAAAGCTGTTGCGCAGCAACTCACTTGAAAATAAAAGAGAGCCGCACACTCTAAGAACTCAGATGCAAAAATGTAATTACCAACGTTCCGGCAGCCAAACTGTCTTCATCAGGGTATAATCACAAACACTGCGGGATGACTCGTTTATGTAGTGTCAAAAGACACAGGTGTCTGTAATCATGGCCCAGAGTGGCCTAATATCATTGGTTAATTATCAAACATTAAAATGTCATACAAAGAACAGCATACAAACAACAAATGGATAGCATACGATCATAGATTCATTTGACTACACAAGCTTACAAACAATTACAATGGCAGTCACAATAATCACAACAATGGCTTCAGATCAAAGTCTACGTTGAGACCGAAGGGTGCAAGGGTCTTTAAGTTAAATATCCAGGCAGCCTCTCGTTTTAACAATAAATTATCAAGGTCACCCCCTCTCCTAGGGAGGGTGACATGTTCGATGCCAATATAACGCAGAGACGAAATCGAGTGGCCTGCCTCCAAGAAGTTGGCCGCAACTGGGTAAGTCAAGTTTTTACACCGAATGGTGCTACGATGCTCTGAGATACGTACTTTTAAATCGCGCTTTGTTTAACCTACATAATTTTTACCACAATGACAAGTTATAAGATAAATAACTATCTTAGTGTAGCACGTAATAACACCTTTGATTGGGATCGATTTCCCTGTTTGTGGGTGTTTGAAGGATCTACATTTATAGATGCCATTGCATTGAGCACAGCCATTACATTTGTAATTTCCATCCAGTAGGGGCGCAAATAGACTCACTGCCTTCCTGAAGATAAATAATGTATACATAATGCTTCAGTCTGGTCTTAGTCCCCATCATAGCACTGAGACTGCACTTTTGAAGGTGGTAAAATTACCGTTTAATGGAGTCAGACCAAGATTCTGCATCTGTCCTCGTGCTCCTAGACCGTAGTACGTCTTTTGACACCATCAATCATCACATTATTTTGGAGAGATTAGAAACCCTAATTGGTCTACACAGACAAGTTCTTTTCTGGTTTAGATCTTAACTTTCGGAAAGATATCAGTTCGTCTCTGTGGATGGTTTGTCCTCTGACAAATCAACTGTACGTTTTGGCGTTCCTCAAGGTTCCGTTTTAGGACCACTATAGTTTTCACTATATATTCTACCTCTTAGTAATGTCAATTGGAAACACAATGTCAACTTTCACTGCTATGCGGATGACACACATCTGTACATTTCGACGAAACATGGTCAAGCCCCAAAATTGCCTACCCTGGAAGCCTGTGTTTCAGACAGGAAGGAAGTGGATGGTTGCAAATGTTTAACTTTTAAATTCTGACAAAACAGAGATGCTAGTTCTAGGTCCCAAGAAACAAAGAGATCTGCTGTTGGATCTGCACAATTAATATTGATGGTTGTACAGTCGTCTAAAAAAAAACTGTGAAGGACCTCAGCGTTAGTCTGGACCCTGATCCCTCTTTTGACAAACTTATTGTCACGCCTTGGTCTTAGTATTTTGTGTTTTCTTTAATTATTTGGTCAGGCCAGGGTGTGACATGGGTTTATGTTGTTGTATTTCGTATTGGGGTTTTTGTATTATTGGGATTACGGCTGAGTAGGGGTGTTGTATAGGCTTGGCTGCCTGAGGCGATTCTCAATCAGAGTCAGGTGATTCTCGGGAACCATATTTAGGTAGCCTGGGTTTCGCTTTGGATTTTGTGGGTGATTGTTCCTGTCTCTGTATAGTTTCACCAGATAGGCTGTAATTAGGTTTCACGTTCTGTTGGTTGTTTTTTAATTGTATAGTTATTTCATGTGTCGCGATCTATTAATTAAAGAACATGAGTAACGACCACGCTGCATTGCAGTCCGACTCTCTTTCCACAAACGAAGAACGACGTTACACTTATCAAGAATATTTCAAGGACAACTTTTTTCCATCTTCATAACATTGCAAAAATTAGCAACGTTTTGTCCAAAAATGATGCAGAAAAACTAATCCATGCTTTTGGCACTTCTAGATTACACTACTGCAATGCTTTACTCTCTGGCTACCCGGATAAAGCACTGAATATACTTCAGTTAGTGCTAAACATGGCTACTAGAATCTTGACAAAAAACATATATTTTTTATCATATTACTCCAGTGCTAGCCTCTCTAAGTTGGCTTCCTGTTGAGGCTAGGACTGATTTCAAGGTTTTACTGCTAAACTACAAAGCATTATCTGGGCTTGCTCCTACCTATCTCTCCAATTTCGTCCTGCCGTACATACCTACACGTATGCTACGGTCACAAGACGCAGGCCTCCTTATTGTCCCTAGAATGTCTAAGCAAACAGCTGGAGGCAGGGCCTTCTCCTATAGAGCTACATTTTTATGGAATGGTCTGCCTATCCATGTGAGAGTTGCAGACTCGGTCTCAACCTTTAAGTCTATACTGATGACTCATCTCTTCAGTGGGTCCTATGATATAGTGTAGTCTGGCCCAGGAGTGTGAAGGTCAACAGCAAGGCACTGGTGCTACGAACTGCCCTTGCTGTCTCTGCCTGGACGGCTCCCCTCTCTCCTCTGGGATTCTCTGCTTCTGACCCTGTTACGGGGGCTGAGTCACTGGCTTACTGGTGCTCTTCCATTTTGTCCCAAGGTGGGGTGCGTCGCTTGAGTGGGTTGAGTCACAGACGTGATCTTCCTGTCTGCTTTTGCGCCCCCCTCAGGCTCATACGGTGGAGGAGATCTTCGTGGGCTATACTTACCCTTGTCTCAGGGTTGTAAGTTGGTGGTCTGTTGATATCCCTCTAGTGGTGTGGGGGTTGTGCGTTGGCAAAGTGGGTGGGGTTATATCCTGCCTGGTTGGCCCTGTCCGGGGTTATTGTTGAATGGGCCACAGTGTCCCCTGACCTACCCTTGTCTCAGTCTCCAGTATCTATGCTGAAAAAGTATATGTGCTGGGGTGCTAGGGTCAGTCTTATATCTGGTGTTTTTCTCCTGTCTTATCTGGTGTCCTGTGTGAATTTAAGTATGCTCTCTCTAATTCTCTCTCTCCCTCCCCCCCTGGAGGACCGGAGCCCTAGGATCATGCCTCAGGACTACCTGGCCTGATGACTCCTGGCTGTCCCCAGTCCACCTGGTTGTGCTGCTGCTCCTTTTCTGCCTGCAGCTACGGAACCCTGACCTGTTCATCGGACGTGCTACCTTGTACCGGACCTGCTGTTTTCGACTCTCTCGCTCTCTACCGCACCTGCTGTCTTTGACCTCTGAATGCTCGGCTATGAAAAGCAAACTGACATTTACTCCTGAGATACTGACCTGTTGCACCCTCTACAACCACTGTGTTTATTATTTGACCCTGCTGGTCATCTATGAAAGTTTGAACATCTTGAAGAACAATCTGGCCTTAAATGGCCATGTGCTCTTATGATCTCCACTCGGCACAGCCAGAAGAGGACTGGCCACCCCTCAGAGCCTGGTGCTTTTCTAGGGAGTTTTTCCTAGCCACCGTGCTTCTACATCTACAATGCTAGCTGTTTGGGGTTTTAGGCTAGGTTTCCGTGTAGCACATTGTGACATCAGTTGATGTAAGAAGGGCTTTATAAATAAATACACTTGATTGATTGGTTGTTATTACATTACCTGGAATCCTAATGAGAACGTTTGGGGAATGTTCTGTGGTGGTTATTACATGTGTTGTGCACAACTTTTTAGCGAACATTGGGAGAACATTCCATGGGTATTTAATTAGAAAAAAATGATGAAGATTTAAAAAAAAATATATATATATAATAACATTCTTTTATTAAACCCTAACTGAAACTTAATGGGAATCTAATATTCTGGGAATGTTCCCGGTTTGCCAGGTGTGCTATGGTCCCATAAATTGTAATCAATATTCCATTATCTTCAGTATTTATGCATTTCTTAGTCAGTAAATTGTATTTCAGATCAATGTACCGAATTACAATATATTACAAGCATGATACTGAAAAGGTAAAAACTGATCCAGTAAAAAATGGAAGCAGGCATCAACCTAGTGGCGTTGCATGTTCATTCAAAGACTCAATCATGGACACTCTGACTGACAGTTGTAGTTGCTTTGCGTGATGTATTGTTGTCTCTACCTTCCTGCCCTTTGTGCTGTTGTCTGTGCCCAATAATGTTTGTACCATGTTTTGTGCTGCTACCATGTGCTGCTGCCATGTTGTGTTGCTACCATCTTGTTGTCATGTTGTGTTAATACCATGATGTGTTGTCATGTGTTACTGCCATGCTATGTTGTTGTCTTAGGTCTCTCTTTATGTAGTGTTGTGGTGCCTCTCTTGTTGTGATGTGTGTTTTGTTCTATATTTTTCTTCTTAGTCCCAGGCCCCTGTCCCCGTAGGAGGCCATTTGCCTTTTGGTAGGCCATCACTGTAAGTAATAATTTGTTCTTAACTGACTTGACTAGTTAAATAAAGGTTGAATAAATAAACATGTTACCATTGAAAGCGATTGTGGGTTATGCCAGCACAAGTTGGTGTTACTGCATTAAGATACATTTTCCAGCTGCTGTTGTTTAGCAATTATTTTCAATTAAGACACAATGTCCACAAGAAGGTACTTGCATATGTAGCTTATGTAAGAGTGAGTGAGTGAGTGAGTGAGTGAGTGAGTGAGTGAGTGAGTGAGTGAGTGAGTGAGTGAGTGAGTGAGAAAGGGGGAAGACAAATAGAGATGGAATGAGCGAGAAGGGGGGAGAAAGCGAGAGAGGGGAAAAAGAGGGAGACAGAGAGAAAAAGAGAGAAAGCTTGGCATCTCTCTCTCTCTCTCTTTCTCACACAGATTTCAGCTGCTGAACACTGACCATAAAACCTCAGTTGGATAATTGAAGCACTAAACGCCTATATTTTTTGCTTAATTAATTTAATGAGAGGGCGAGGTAGTAAAAATCTGTAATTAAACCGCCCCGCATCACAGGAAACGGTGTCGGGATAAAAAATAAAAAAAATGAAGAAGAGACAAAATGCAATGAATCCCTCAACAGTGTTCTTCTGGCTGTATCAATATTCTATTAATACTCACAGCATGCCAGAGGTCTTGGCTGGTACGCCAGTCAACGCTGAGTGGATCTGACAGGCTTGCAGAAAGACGCAAAAGCCAAGGACATAAAATTCATCCTGACAGCAACCTTGGAGATCATCCCGGGCCAAAGTCGGCTGCGGTGCTAAATCAAAGAAATAAACTCAAAAGAACAGAATGGAGTCGACTCGTGTCATTATTATGACAAGCTGCTATATTTGCAGTGCTGTATGTGGCTGGGCCAGTACAGAGTGCCTGCCTGGCTGGGCCAGTGTGAGCAACTGGCCCTGAAAGCCTATGTGGCATCAATAAGAGTCATTTATTCTATCATTTCTTCTATCAAGATTGACTACAAAGTGTAAATTGGATCATTTTGGTCTTAATGTCAGTCTAGTCCAAACTGAGTTTTGTGAGACTTGTGGTCGTGACAGAATCACAATGTAAGTGAAGGTTGTGTTTGTCTCAATCCTGCCCGCAGCTGGAGGCATACAAGTATTCATCAATTCATAATGCAGCTGCATGCGACCCAATCGTAATGCCCATGGTAAATGTGGTTTCACTTTGGATATCCTTATGTGACTAGTTTGGGGATCATCAGTAAATTACACAATGTACAAGGGACAATATGTTAAAATGACTTTAAAACCTCAAACCAACTATAAATTGCTGAAATTCATATGCAAATATTGAAAGCAACAGGGGAAACCATTCAAACATTGACATGCCTTCCTAAAACTGGTTATAACTCCAGTTCTGTTTTTGAAATTAAGATTCTAACAACGGCAGTGTGTTATCGAGACGTATTTAGGACAAGTCAAGAACGGAGGGGGGCAGGACTTTAAAAATGGTGGAGTAATTTAAAAAATGTCTGAATTTACTTGAGGGTTTTTCTTTATTTATATTATTTCTACATTGTAAAATAGTAATGAAGACATCAAAACTATGAAATAACACACATGGAATCATATAGTCGAAAAAGTGTTAAACAAATCAAAACAGCTTTTATATTTGTGATTCTTCAAACAGCCGCCCTTTGCCTTGATGGTGGCAGGGGCGGCAGGTAGCCTTGTGGTTAGAGCACTGGGCCAGTCACTGAAAGGTTGCTAGATCGAATCCCTGAGCTGACAAGGTAAAAAAAAAACTGCCATCCTGCCACTGGCAGTTAACCCACTGTTCCTAGGCTGTCATTGTAAATAAGAATTTGTTCTTAAGTATATGGGAACTCCTTCAAGACTGTTAAAAAATAGACAGCTTTGCACACGCTTGGCATTCTCTCAACCAGCTTCACATGGAATGCTTTTCTAACAGTCTTGAAGGAGTTCCCACATATGCTTAGCACTTGTTGGCTGCTTTTCCTTCACTCTGAGGTCTGACTCATCCCAAACCAGCTCAATTTGGTTGAGGAGGTCGGTGGATTGTGGAGGCCAGGTCATATGATGTAGCACTCCATCACCTCTCCTTCTTGGTCAAATAGCCCTTACACAGCCTGGAGGTGTGTTGGGTCATTGTCCTGTTGAAAAACAAATGACAGGCTCACTAAGCGCAAACCAGATGGAATAGCGTATCACTGCAGAAAGCTGTGGTAGCCATGCTGGTTAAGTGTGCCTTGAATTCTAAATAAATCCCAGACAGTGTCACCAGCACCCCCACACCATAACACCTCCATGCTTTACGGTGGGAAAAACACATGCAGAGATCATCCGTTCACCCACACCACGTTTCACAAAGACACTGCGGTTAGAACCAAAAATCTCAAATTTGGACTCCAGACCAAAGGACATGTTTCCACTGGTCGAATGTCCATTGCTCATATTTCTTGGTCCAACAAAATCTCTTCTTCTTATTGGTGTCCTTTAGTAGTGGTTTATTTGCAGCAATTCGACCATGAAGGCTTGATTCACCAGTCTCCTCTGAACAGTTGATGTTGAGATGTGTCTGTTAGTTGAACTCTGTGAAGCATTTATTTTGGCTGCAATTTCTGAGGCTGGTAACTCTAATGAACTTATTCTCTGCAGCAGAGGTAACTCTGGGTCTTCCATTCTTGTGGCAGTCCTCATGAGAGCCAGTTTCATCATAGCGCTTGATGGTTTTTGCAACTGCACTTGAATACATTTTCATAGTTATTTAAATGTTACATTGACTGAACTTCATGTCTTAAAGTAATGATGGGCTGTCATTTCTCTTTGCTAATTTGAGCAGTTCTTGCCATAATATGGACTTGGTCTTTTACCAAATATGGCTATATTCTGCATACCACCCCTACCATACCACCCCTGCATACCACCCCTGCATAACACCCCTAACTGATTGTCTCAAATGCAATAAATTACACAAATTAACTTTTAATTAGCTCTCCTGTCAATTTAAATGCATTCCAGGTAACTCATGAAGCTGGTTGAGAAAATGCCAAGAGTGTGCAAAGTTGTCATCAAGGCAAGGGTTACTATTTGAAGAATCTCAAATTTTAAAGATATTTTGAGTTGTTTATTAACACTTTTTTGGTTACTACATGATTCCATATTATGTTATTTCATAGTTTTAATGTCTTCACTATTATTCTACAATGTAGAACATAGTCCAAATAAAGAAAACCCCTTGAATGAGCAGGTGTTCTAAAACTTTTGACTGGTATTGTATATATTTTTCATTACTGAGCAGTCAAAATGACTGCTTTAACCCGTTATAGTGTTAATGAGAAAACTAAATGAACATATTGTCTCATTTACATTGTGTACATTTATTGACGGTCTCTAACTAGCCCTGGAGATTCAAACCCACTTTTCCACGGTCACCCATTAGCCACCTCAAGCTAATTGGCATAATCATTTTCCTAACTCTTCCCACCTGTGAACACACACGAGACACCCACATCAAACCACACCCCAAAACCAACTCACGTTTGAGTTCAGTCATGGCCGCTAGCATTTTATAAACCAGATCTATAACTACGAAGTGCAGTTGTCTTTTAACTCTCGTTACACACAACCATTTAACCCTATTTTAAACACTACCAGCGACACTGTGATAGATGCATGATGACATCGTTACATACAATTCAACATGTATGACGTTTGTTGTATGGATTGAGATTTAAACACTGACCTGATGCCAAGATGTTTGAATTACTGATTACAACCACAACCCAATAAATAAAACAGGAGTTTATGGCACTATCCATTTAGCCTGAAGCTAGGTTTCTGCAGGCTTTATATTTCTCAAAGGAAAGGTTGGCAGCACCTTATCACTGTTGTTTCAATTGGAATAGTATACATTACTGACAGAGGACAGGGTTGAGATATTGTGAAATATTTGGCAGTTTTACATGTAACCATACAGCAGTCAGAAACGCTACAGCTCAATTTCAACACATTCAGTGTCATTCTAAGATATATGTCATAACAAGACGTTGAATTTCATTTAATTTCATATTACGATTGGACTGATGCCTCTTCGTATTGTCATCTCCCTCTTACACCTCTCTCAGTGCATAGATATATGGACTTCTGACATAGCATGTTAAACAATAGGCTCCTGTGTATCGCCTATGACCTTGCTGTCTTGACCAATGACCAATGACCTATTTTACCTTCCAGCTCTCGCTGTTGAGTTGACTGGTGATACATTCACATCTCAGAGAGACGGAACCAATGTACACATGTTGACGTTATCCCCATCCCTACGCCTCTGTGTGTGTCCACTCTGAGCACGTGTGAGCAGGTGACAACGTCTGTGGAGGTGTGAGTGTATGTTCACCTGGGAGTGTGTTCACCATTATCTCTCAAATGACAATCAAAGGGACTAGGATTGTATTGGGGGAAGGAGGAGTGAGGTTTGGTTGGGGTAATGGTGGAGGGGTGGTGGGGAGGTTGGTAATACCTAATTTTCCTCACAGGGCACAGCCAGGTCACACCTGTCGCTGACTGGCCTCGCCCACCCACCAATCCAGACTCAGCAAAAACTTCCAGAGCACCAACGAAGTAGTCAGCACAAAAAAAGGAGGGAATCAGCATATGTCCACTCGCAGGACAACACCTCCAAAGACAACTGTCCAATGGAAGCGGATTGGTTCTCTCTCTTTTCTCTGCTTTGTGTTGTCAGAGAAGGGAAGATGGATCAGAAAAGCTGGAGTTGCATTTTTTGGGCTAGTTTGTCCCCAGGGAATCTGCTCTGGCTCCATAAGGGCTGTGACATGAAAGGCTTGATGCCAAAATATCTGGGGGCCTGAAATTCCCAGATAATGAATTGAATGTGGTGCACTATAAACATCATCACTCTGGCTTGGTTGGTTTGCTTGTTGTTTTGTTGTTTCTATATTCCACGTCATTTGCTGTGATTGCTGATCCATCCCCCGCTAATCAACGTAAATAGCATTACAATTACCAAGCGAGTCGAACATCCATCTATCTATCACTGTTGGCTATCTATCACTATTTTAGTCTGCAATATTCCCCAATTAAAGCGTTATTGTACCCTACTTCATCAACAGGGCTAAAGTAATCAAGATTAATCTCAGTTAGGCTGACACGTGCTCTTTGCTTAGGAACACACAATACAATTGCTTAAGGCAAGCATCATTAGGAAACGCAATAAAATTAGGCAAACTGATTATATTTCCAAACTCAGTGGCAAAATAAAACACAATTTGGCGGCCGCCAATTAAGGCAGTTGTACTTGTTGAATGTCGGCCATTATGTTGTATTGTTGTAATGCTCGGGCACACTTTGGTAAGGGGGGAGCAGCCTGTAGCAACCGTATAGGGCTCCCAGACAGCTATTGACACTAAATTACACCTAGCCAAGGGGTACACCAGCCATTTTGGGCTCTGTTGTCAGTATGAATCTAATAAGGGTTAAATGTTTTGAAATGTGTCTTTTGAATTGGGAGGAAAACATTTATTCTGGAAGGCAATGTATCATTTAATTACAATTCAAATGGGATATAGTACTGTATGTGTTGTATACTGTATGTGTGTGTGTCTGTGTGTGTGTGTGTGTGTGTGTGCGTGCATGCGTGCGTGTATCTGCCTACCATAGCTAGCACCAAGGTTTTCCAGGACAATCTATTTATTGTCATTCACGACCAGTCTGAACAATAGTCTGAAACACACACTGTTAGAACTGAAACCATTTCAAATGTTTATTAATCTTGCCTTGAGGACATTTCCTCCTCCTTAAAATGGAAAATGAATGAAAAATACATGGAAATATGAAAATTCCTTATCTTATCACTATGTGGAAGTCATTTTATGTGATCCCTCCCTGAAATAGCTATGACATTCTAAGAATATATTTGGAATATTCATTGATGTAGAATTGACTTACGGTATACTGGATGCATTCCTGACGCCTGTCCCCAGACTGTGTATTTGTAAACCAACATCATGACAGGTTCTGTCACACACAGCAAATAGAGGCTAAGCTGAAACACGGCGTCTCACAAAGCAGATACAGATTAAACTGAAACACTGTGTCTCACACAGCAAATAGAGGCTAAACTGAAACACTGTGTCTCACACATCGGATACAGGCTAAACTGAAACACTGTGTCTCACACAGCAGATACAGGCTAAACTGAAACACTGTGTCTCACACAGCAAATAGAGGCTAAGCTGAAACACTGTGTCACACAGCAGACACAGACTAAACTGAAATAACAGACATTATAGGTAGGCAGACTAGAGGTATGTCGGTGGATGCCAATGTCCCTGAGGTGTGTGTGTGTGCGTGTGTGTGTGTGTTCCTTATCCTCCAGCTCGCCGCCTTGGCTTTCCATGGCTTTAGAATTCTAAGAGAGACAGAGAGAGAAGTATATTTTAGTTTGAGGTGGCCCTGTGCAGGCAGTGTCCCAAAGTGAACCTCAGTAAGGCCTGACCCCAGATCAGATCAGTCCCTCATTAAGGATGTCATACCCCTTCAGGTGACAGGGGGGACCATTCAAAAAGCAGAATGATACTGTATACTGTATTTTTTCTATACCCAGATTCCTGGGTTTCTGCATAAACAAAACTGTTATTGACTGTTATTTTATTAATCCACGTTTGAATGTGACATGTCACAACTGAAATGTGTGTTTATAATACTAGTATAAATTATATTATATTAAGAAGATACAAAGGCCTATAGGTAACAACACACTACTGGACCAATTCAGATGACGCACAAATGCTTCTATATGATACTCACAGTTCTGAAAACAATCAATGGGGCTCATAAAATGTATAAACCCTTTTGATGCACAATGACCTTTTGAATTCTGATTAACCTTGTCCTAATGGCCACGCTGACCTGTGCAATGGCTTCATGAATTATAAATGTGATTGATTATCATAGTCCGTTCATTTAGGAGTACCATCCCCATATTTCATCATTTTTTCTCCTCAATTTTCTTTCCCAAGCGAGTAGATTCCGTAGACATTATACTTCTAAAGCGTTTTGGTTATCAAATACAATTTGTCCTTCCCCCATGCCTCACGCCTCCTTTCATCGTTTTTACGTATTTCTTAGACCTCCAGTGTTGTATTCGTAGACCTCCAGTGTTGTATTCTTAGACCTCCAGTGTTGTATTCTTAGACCTCCAGTGTTGTATTCGTAGACCTCCAGTGTTGTATTCTTAGACCTCCAGTGTTGTATTCTTAGACCTCCAGTGTTGTATTCTTATTCCTCCAGTGTTGTATTCTTAAACCTCCAGTGTTGTATTCGTAGACCTCCAGTGTTGTATTCTTATTCCTCCAGTGTTGTATTCTTAAACCTCCAGTGTTGTATTCGTAGACCTCCAGTGTTGTATTCTTATTCCTCCAGTGTTGTATTCTTAGACCTCCAGTGTTGTATTCTTATACCTCCAGTGTTGTATTCTTATACCTCCAGTGTTGTATTCTTAGACCTCCAGTGTTGTATTCTTAGACCTCCAGTGTTGTATTCTTAGACCTCCAGTGTTGTATTCTTATACCTCCAGTGTTGTATTCTTAGACCTCCAGTGTTGTATTCTTATTCCTCCAGTGTTGTATTCTTAGACCTCCAGTGTTGTATTCTTAAACCTCCAGTGTTGTATTCGTAGACCTCCAGTGTTGTATTCTTATTCCTCCAGTGTTGTATTCTTAAACCTCCAGTGTTGTATTCATAGACCTCCAGTGTTGTATTCTTATTCCTCCAGTGTTGTATTCGTAGACCTCCAGTGTTGTATTCTTATTCCTCCAGTGTTGTATTCTTAGACCTCCAGTGTTGTATTCTTATTCCTCCAGTGTTGTATTCTTAGACCTTCAGTGTTGTATTCGTAGACCTCCAGTGTTGTATTCTTATTCCTCCAGTGTTGTATTCTTAGACCTCCAGTGTTGTATTCTTAGACCTCCAGTGTTGTATTCTTAGACCTCCAGTGTTGTATTCTTAGACCTCCAGTGTTGTATTCTTATTCCTCCAGTGTTGTATTCTTAAACCTCCAGTGTTGTATTCTTAGACCTCCAGTGTTGTATTCTTAGACCTCCAGTGTTGTATTCGTAGACCTCCAGTGTTGTATTCTTAGACCTCCAGTGTTGTATTCGTAGACCTCCAGTGTTGTATTCTTAGACCTCCAGTGTTGTATTCTTAGACCTCCAGTGTTGTATTCTTATACCTCCAGTGTTGTATTCTTAGACCTCCAGTGTTGTATTCTTATTCCTCCAGTGTTGTATTCTTAGACCTCCAGTGTTGTATTCGTAGACCTCCAGTGTTGTATTCTTAGACCTCCAGTGTTGTATTCTTATACCTCCAGTGTTGTATTCTTAGACCTCCAGTGTTGTATTCGTAGACCTCCAGTGTTGTATTCTTAGACCTCCAGTGTTGTATTCTTAGACCTCCAGTGTTGTATTCTTAGACCTCCAGTGTTGTATTCTTAGACCTCCAGTGTTGTATTCTTATTCCTCCAGTGTTGTATTCTTAGACCTCCAGTGTTGTATTCGTAGACCTCCAGTGTTGTATTCTTAGACCTCCAGTGTTGTATTCTTAGACCTCCAGTGTTGTATTCTTAGACCTCCAGTGTTGTATTCTTAGACCTCCAGTGTTGTATTCTTATACCTCCAGTGTTGTATTCTTATACCTCCAGTGTTGTATTCTTAGACCTCCAGTGTTGTATTCTTATACCTCCAGTGTTGTATTCTTAGACCTCCAGTGTTGTATTCTTATACCTCCAGTGTTGTATTCTTAGACCTCCAGTGTTGTATTCTTAGACCTCCAGTGTTGTATTCTTATACCTCCAGTGTTGTATTCTTAGACCTCCAGTGTTGTATTCTTAGACCTCCAGTGTTGTATTCGTAGACCTTCAGTGTTGTATTCTTAGACCTCCAGTGTTGTATTCTTAAACCTCCAGTGTTGTATTCTTAAACCTCCAGTGTTGTATTCGTAGACCTCCAGTGTTGTATTCTTATACCTCCAGTTTGGGGGGGGTGAGAGCACAGAGAAATAGTGGTTGATGGCCTAATTTCAAGACCAGAATAAAGCCATTTTCTAAGTCTGTTGATTCTCCATTTATTTGCTAATAGAAACTTTTATCCCAAAAAATCTTGTTATTTACCAAAGCAAAAATTGCATTTTTAAACCTTCATTAGGGCTGCCATGCATACATAATCCAATTGAGTAAATACAGTGTACGAATAAAAAATGTAATCTCTGTCCTTCCTTCCCCTGGTAAAGTGGAAATTGAAGAAGCTGATAGTGGCTCACTTGCCTTCCTACATAGGAGACATAGTTTAGGACTAAGAGGAAAAGACCTGTGGAATAGCTTCTGAATTCCCGCAGACCAAAACAGGCTTTGAAGGTCGGAGACATGAAACATTACATTTGTTTGTTCTGTCCTAGTAAATCAGACATATTCCCTACGTGTGATTTTTCTTTGTCATTATTTTTTGCCTGGTCATCTTCTTTGTGAGCAATACAGTACAGCAGCACAGTAGCAGAGAGAGAAACGTTGTTCGTCTAGGTTTTTGCCTATGTAGCTATATCAAACAGGAGTCATGTCTTGTTACCTGGCAACCATTCCACTAGCCCCAGTCTCGGTGTTCCAGCAGAAAGACAGCTTTAATCACCTAGCAAATTTCCAGCGCAAGAAACAGACAAGGGCTCTGCTTAATCTTGTTAGCATGATGAGGCCGTTTTCAGATAGCACCGCAAATCAAATGATCCCACTTTTGAGCTGGGGGTTTTTGGTGGGGTTGGCAGCGACGGTGGTGATGTGTGTACGTGTGCATTTAAAGGGAATATGTACAGTCAGGTCCCAAATGATTGGATCCCTTGATAAACATGAACTAAAAAGACTATAAAATAAGTAATAAGTATTTTCTGCTATTTATTTTGTGAAATTGATATTATTTTATACCAGTACAATTGCTCAGAGAAAGAGATTTTGTTTAACAATTCATGTTTATTTTTCTTGAAAAGATAGGGGACCAAAGTATTGGCACCCCTGTTTTCAATACCTTTCAATACCTCACCTTGTGAGGATAACAGCACTGAGCCTTTTTCTAAAATTGTAAAACACATAAGGAGGGATCTTAGACCTTCGATCATACAGACTCTTTCCAGATCCTTCATATCCTTGTTCTGCACTCTTCAATTCAAACCACAGGTTTTCAATGGGGTTCAAGTCCAGAGACTAAGATGGGCATTACAAAATGTTGATTTTGTGACCAATGAACCATTTATTTGGGGGTTTTGATGTGCGCTTGGAGTTATTGTCTTGCTGGAAGATTCACTTATGGCCACGTTTCAGCCTCCTTGCAGAGGCAAACAGGTTTTTGGCAAAAATGTTCCTGATGCCGTTGACCTTAACAAAGACGCAAAACCATCCCCTAGTGTGCATATGGCCAAAGTGTGCATGGCCAAAGTGTGCATGGCCAAAGTGTGCATGGCCAAAGTACTCTAATTCCATGTCATCTGAACATAGCACTGGTTCCAATCCAAGTGCCAATGACGTTGAACAAATTCTAAGCATTTACATTGTTGGATGACAGGAGAATAGAGCTCTTTCTCCACGCACACCAGTGGTGGGTTTTGCATCAAAAGAAGTATGCAGAAAATAACCCAATACACTCTTCCTGGGGACCTTGTTAAGGTCAACATCATGTTAACATCATGAACTTTACCCAGTACCAGGACATTTTGAACCTGGTTGCCTCTGCCAGGAGACAGCAACTTGGATGCAAGTGGATCTTCCAGCAAGCCTAACCCCAAGCTTGTAATTCTAATGAACATATTCAACTGTTATCGCTAGATTTATTTTCTTCTTTTGTTTTACTCTCTGAAAGTACCCCCCTTCCCCGACCCCCTCACACATTGCTGTAAGCACCACTTCCCACCTCCGCTCTTTGGACATGAGCTCACTTCCATTTTAAAGTCTCCTTTTCCCTATAGATTGTCTTGGTTTAGCCCCGAGCACCCAGACTCTGTGCCCAGGAGAACTATGCAAAACCTGTACAAAACATAAATCGTGTACTTTGATGGCCTCAGCTACTGTATCTACTGGAGCGCTGATCCAGAACCTGTGGAAACACGGTATCAAGGAGTCGAGGAGACAGGAAGGATAAGAAGTGGGCATCTATCTAATCTGATGGTTAATTCACCTCACCCAGTCAGCCCATTTACACCTTTACAGATCTGTCTTAAAAGGAAGCACAGTGTATGAGACAAATGGGAACGAGACACTCCCATGGGTGAAATCCAAATCCAACCGAGACACACAGCAAGTACTTTGTACAGTAACTTGAATTTTGATCTATATTATTATAATTGTTTTTATTTGATTTCATCTTTATTTAACCAGGTCGGCCAGTTGAGAACAAGTTCTCATTTACAACTGTGACCTGGCCAAGATAAAGCAAAGCATTGCAACAAGAAACAACAACACAGAGTTACACGTGGGATTGTCATGCCCTGACCTTAGAGAGCCTTTTTTATTCTCTATTTGGTTAGGTCAGGGTGTGACTTGGATGGGCAAATCTATGTGTTCTATTTCTTTGTTGGCAGGGTATGGTTCCCAATCAGAGGCAGCTGTCTATCGTTGTCTCTGATTGGGGATCATACTTAGGCAGCCCTTTTTCCCACCTTCTGTTGTGGGATCTTGATTTTGTATCGGTGCTGGGTAGCCTGCAGAACTTTACATCCGTTTTGTATTTTGGTTGTTTTTTGGTGTCATTTAAAATAAATAAAAAATGTATGCGTACCACAATGCACCTTGGTCCAATTCATCAAATGAGTGTAACAGGGATAAACAAATGTACAGTCAAATAACACAATAAAACATCTATATACAATGTGTGCAAATGTAGTAAGATTAGGTAGCTAAGGCAATAAATAGGCCATAGTGGCTAAATAATAAAAATTTAGCATTAACACTGGAGTAATAGATGTGCAGATGATGATGTGCAAGTATGGATACTGGGGTGCAAAAGAGAAAAAATGAATGACAATATTTATTTGTATTTTTATTTCACTTTTATTTAACCATGTAGTCCAGTTGAGAAGAAGTTCTCATTTACAACTGCGACCTGGCCAAGATAAAGCAAAGCAGTGTGACAGAAAACAACAACACAGAGTTACACATAAACAAAGTACAGTCAATAACTACAGAAACATCTACAGTGCCTTGCGAAAGTATTCGGCCCCCTTGAACTTTGCGACCTTTTGCCACATTTCAGGCTTCAAACATAAAGATATAAAACGGTATTTTTTTGTGAAGAATCAACAACAAGTGGGACACAATCATGAAGTGGAACGACATTTATTGGATATTTCAAACTTTTTTAACAAATCAAAAACTGAAAAATTGGACGTGCAAAATTATTCAGCCCCTTTACTTTCAGTGCAGCAAACTCTCTCCAGAAGTTCAGTGAGGATGTCTGAATGATCCAATGTTGACCTAAATGACTAATGATGATAAATACAATCCACCTGTTTGTAATCAAGTCTCCGTATAAATGCACCTGCACTGTGATAGTCTCAGAGGTCCGTTAAAAGCGCAGAGAGCATCATGAAGAACAAGGAACACACCAGGCAGGTCCAAGATACTGTTGTGAAGAAGTTTAAAACCGGATTTGGATACAAATCACAAAAAAATACAGTTTTATATCTTTATGTTTGAAGCCAGAAATGTGGCAAAAGGTCGCAAAGTTCAAGGGGGCCGAATACTTTCGCAAGGCACTGTAGATGTTTCTGTAGTTATTGACTGTACTTTGTTTATGTGTAACTCTGTGTTGTTGTTTTCTGTCACAATTCGTTCCAGTCATTGGCAGCAAAGAACTGGAAGGACAGGCGGCCAAATGAGGTGTTGGCTTTCGGGATGACCAGTGAGATATACCTGCTGGAATGCGTGCTACAGATGGGTGTTGTTATGGTGACCAGTGAGCTGAGATAAGGTGGAGCTGAACCTAGCAAAGACTTATAGATGACCTGGAGCCAGTGGGTCGGGCAACAAATATGTAGCAAGGGCCAGCCGACGAGAGCATAAAGGTCACAATGGTGGGTGGTATACGGGACTTTGGTGACAAAACGGATGGCACTGTGATAGCCTGCATCCAGTTTTCTGAGTAGAGTGTTGAAGGCTATTTTGTAAATGACATCGCCGAAGTCGAGGATCGGTAGGGTAGTCAGTTTTACGAGGGTATGTTTGGCAGCGTGAGTGAAAGATGCCTGATATGAGTCTGGAAGGAGAGTTTACAGTCTAGCCAGACACCTAGGTATTTGTAGTTGTCCACATATTCTAAGTCAGAACCGTCCAGAGTAGTGATGCTGTCTCCCCCTTTGAAGAGGGGCTTTCCAATCTTTAGGGATCTCAGACAATACAAAAGAGAGATTGAACAGGCTAGTAATAGAGGTTGCAATAGGGGTTGCAACAATTGCGGTGGATAAATTAGACTTTAGCCAGACACCTAGGTATTTGTGGTTGTCCACAAGTCAGAACGTCCAGAGTAGTGATGCAGGCAGCGATTGGTTGAAGAGCATGCAATTAGTATCACTAGCATTTAAGAGCAGTTTGAGGCCACGGAAGGAGTGTTGTATGCCATTGAAGCTCGTCTGAAGGTTTGTTAACACAGTGTCCTATGACGGGCCAGAAGTATATAGAATGGTGTCGTCTGCGTAGAGTTGGATCAGAGAATCACCAGCAGCAAGAGTGACATCATTGATATACTCAGAGAAAAGCCCACCCGAGAATTGAACCCTGTGGAACCCGCACAGAGACTACCAGAGGTCCGGACAACAGGTCCTCCGATTAGACACACTGAACTCTGTGAAAAGTAGTGGGTGAAGCAGGCGAGGCAGTCATTTGAGGAACCAAGGCCGTTGAGTCTGCTGATAAGAATGTGGTGATTGTGGAGTCGAATGCCTTGGCCAGGTCGATGAAGACAGCTGTACAGTACTGTCTTTTATCAATGGCAGTTGATCAATGCCCGCCATTTACACGGGATAAGACAAAGACAAACACAACACACGTCCGACTGCTACGCAATCTTGGAACGTAAAGGTTTGAATTACACATGCTGATATCAAGTTATATGATAGTTATCAGATTTGGCTCCATCGTGATGCTTTTGTGTCCAATAATATCCTACCCCACCCTGTAAAGGTGAGATGAGGGGATAAGTGCTTCAACTAAAGAGCTTGTTGTCATCAGATTAGGTCCCAACTTAATGTTGCATTGTTATCCAGAACACTGGAAAGGGCCACACTGTTCTGTTCGGCTCCACCTTCACCACAGAGGAGAAGAGACAATTCATCTCCTAATTGAGCCGTATCAAAGCCTCTCTACATCTTGAAATGCTTCATTACAATTCCCACCAGAAAGACGACGACAGCTCTTAATACTAATAATGGCTGTGGTGTTTTCATGCCGTTTGGATTGTGTGATTAGCCCAGACCCCTCTGTGTTCATTGAGATTAACCTGACTGAATGATAAATGTAGCGTTTACATCATTGGACTCGCTACTCGCCCTCTAACACTCCCCGTGCCAGGGAATCCATTGGCTGAAATAGGTGAAGCAGTCCATCCTCACACTGGTGGGGATAACATACATCTGTGTATAGATACCGACAGCCCCCTTTCACTGTCTTCCATCCACCACCCTGTTATTACATTCATTCTCTCTGAGGGTTCAGTGGAATTAATGGACCAGTTGAGAGCAGCAAGGAGGAGCCAGCCACCACCAGTGGTGGGCGTCACTGTCCCCACTGTCACCCCAGCCAGGCGCTGTGTTGGGGCCTACCGGGGCCCCCTCGTACTCGGGTACTGGGCCGTCACTCAGAGCTCCAAACCCGGGAGGCGGGCCTGTCCATCAGGGTGGGCAGATGGAAAGGATGTGGAGAGACGGTGGAGGACATTAGCTGCCAGTTTCCCCCCAGTGTCCATAAATGTACTCCCCATTTACATTTCATCAGTTGGGCTAGCTAGCCCCGGTCAGCGGCTAGTGCAGGCAGCGGCTCATTAGCACAAAGGAAGGGCGGCTGGGTAGGGGCTGTGGTGCCCAGGGGCCTTTTCAACACCAGAAGGCCCCTCTGAGGGAGAGCATTGAGAGAGAGAGAGAGAGAGAGAGAGAGAGAGAGAGAGAGAGGCCAGGAGAGAAAGAAACCCGGCCTCAGATCAGATTAAACAGAGATGGGATTTAAATCGATATCTAATAAAGTCAGCCGCCGGGTCTCTGGGCAGGCAGGCGTGAGGATTTCCTTATTGAGAGAGAGAGAGAGAGAGAGAGAGAGAGAGAGAGAGAGAGAAGGTGGTCTCAGATGGCCCAAAACACATGACCAGAACACTTTCCCTTTATCTCAGACAGTACTTACAAAGCAGTCAGGTACCCACAAAACAGTTTGTCCTCACAAAACAGGTTAGATTCCCACAAGGTTCACACAGAGAGCAAGAGCAAAGTGCTGAGACGGTGACTAAACGCATTGGCTAGATTCCAGTGTTGTGTGTCTCACTTCCTTTCTGATGGATCTAGCTAACAGTCGCAACAAACAGGAAGTTATCTATATGTTGCTTTATCTGACTGCAGGAAAACTAGTTTTACACTGTTGCATTAGTTTCCATCATATTTCAGTGTCCACATTTACGAGTCTTTGTTTTGGTCTCAGTGCTGCTGAGGGTTAGATTGGATAAGTGAATGAGCTAAACATAGGGTTAACACAGATTGCCATGTGTTAGCTTACTGGTACTACCTGTATACCCATGGACGAATCAGATTATTCGGACGGACATCAGATGTGTTTTGACCAGCAGCGACACTTCCTGTCCTAATCATGGATTGTGATGCTAGCAGTATTAGCGCAGAGAACAGACAGACAGACAGACGGACAGGCTTTCTGTCCAGACTCACGTAGCAGCATCTGACAGTCACAGCTTCTCACAGCTGCACCTCACACTGAGAAGAGAGAGAGATAGGCCATATCCACAGTATATTCATTCAAATGAGATTAAATACAGTGTGCCTGCCCTCTCCTGGCCATCACCAGCACAAAAGACACTGTCACTCCCCTACGAGGAGATGGGGAAAGGGGGGGAGAGACAAAGTCCAGCTCCATGCAAGGCAGAGGCACACACCCACCCCAAGCTGATAGTCGAAGCAGGCTTTGACTACAAAATGGACTTACAGCTTCACAAAGAATAATTTGTAATTATTGTTTATTATTATTATTGTTATTAATGAATAAGCGATCAATAAATAGTGTTCACTATAAATTGGCCTTGTTGCTCTGATAAGCTAACTCTAAATCTGTACGTACCTCATTATAACTCTAAATCTCTGCGTACCTCGTTACATTTTCCCCATTTATCCAATATCATTTGTAATAACTGAACATTTCCAGCAACAATGTAAACACGGCACAGTATATCTAATATGTAATTAAACAACGCTTCCACACACTGCTATTTTCATTATTAATGAACCAGCTTGATTATCAGGAGGAAAATAACCCAATGGAAACGATTCCCGTTTTGAAACCAGTCACTGCTGTTTGACTGGCAGCATTGTTTCATAATCTTATTAGCAACAGAAAATTGACTGCAAATGATGAGCACCACATTCCTAATATTACTAATTGACTTTAGCGAGGCAGGGGGGGTGTTTCTTTGGGCCCTGCCGTGTGTTTGTTTGACCATAATTGGCTCCTGACAAAAGGACAGTGGATAAATAACACACAGGCTGCAGGGCTGTGGAGAGGCCCTCCCAGCACCCTTAGGGCCACAACGTAACCCTCTGGGTGCTGAAGGTGCTGGAGGAGCTGGAGGTGCTGGGAGCAGGTGCATGCCCAAGAGGCTGGAGGGAAAACTCAGAGAGTTAGCTGGAGGGAAGGTGAAGAGAGGAGAGTTAGTGAGAGGTGACCTGGGCAGTGCTCTCTGTATCAATATCATGATTCGTCCACGTATGCCAACACAGTCCTGTCTGGGTGTCTGTAATGGGTCAGGTTGTCTGTGGCAATCTCATCCGGTAACATGTTGGATAGCTGCCAGGTCCCTGACAAGACATACCACCAGGTCTGTTTGTGTGTGTGTGTGTGTGTGTGTGTGTGTGTGTGTGTGTGTGTGTGTGTGTGTGTGTGTGTGTGTGTGTGTGTGTGTGTGTGTGTGCATGTGCGTGCGTGCGTGAGCCTGTGTTTGTGTGTGTGTGGCACGTTCCCTTGGGCTTTGTGGGTAAGCCGGCTCCTTGCTCCTCATCAGTGTGTTATGTGTGTCTCGGGGCCCTGGGGTGAGCTTCCACCATGGGGACCCAGAGACCAGGGGGACAATCACTGCTGGCACAGCAAGAGAAAAAATAGCATCAATTTAGGGGAGGGGGGGGGGGGGGTTGTTCACAATGTATTCTAAGGTATCAGCTTTCTGTCAACACTTCCTCATCTGCCAAACCCAGGTCACATGACCCGGGCTGTCACACGGCTCTAAGAGACTGACTTCTTCCTGCCGGGAGATCCCAGAGTGCCGGGAGGATAAGGCTCACCTTCCAGGTCCATTGTTTCCCCCCATTCTACCCCACCGGTTAATCGCCTCTAAATGACCACACTACAACACATTTTCATGGTTGCTCCTTGTGCTTTAACCTATAGAGGTAAACCTATAATTTTATCTGTTTCCCCACATCCTAAAAAAGTCCTACAGCTGCACCATTGAGAGCATCCTGACCTGGCAACTACTCGGCATCCAATTGTAAGGCGCTACAGACGGTAGTGCGTACGGCCCAGTACATTACTGGGGCCAAGCTTCCTCACATCCACGACCTATATACTAGGCTGTGTCAGAGGAAGGCGCAAAAAATTGTCATAGACTACAGTCCCATAAATCAAAGACTGTTCTCTCTGCTACTGCCCGGCAAGTGGTACCGGAGAGCCAAGTCTAGGTCCAAAAGGCTCCTTAACAGCTTCTACCCCATTCTACCCCCCTCTACCCCCTTCTACCCCAATGCCATGCTACTACTCACATGTACAAATTACCTCGACTAACGCACATTGACTTGGTACACATTGACTTGGTACACATGTTATGTAATCATATTGTGTTACATTTGAGTTTATTTTACTTTAGTTTATTTAGCAAATATTTTCTTAACTCTATTTCCTTCAACTGTGTTGTTGGATAAGGGCTTGTAAGTAAGTGTAACAAATACATTTGGATTTGATTATTCATATACAGCCCCTACAGAGGTGAAGCTATAGTTGTAATTATTCCCGTACAGTCCAGTGTATTTGGTCGCGTGAATAATTCAGTCCATGACTGAAATATCTCTGGACAGTTGCACGGATAGAGCCCTATCCTAGTCAGCCCAATCTTCGATGTATGTTGTTTGCTGGTGTTTTTCTCTCAGTTTCTCTTGTTTGGCCAGGTCAGGGTTGCTGCTGGAGAGGCTGTTTGCGTTTGAATCAAAGCGTCTGTATTTTAAATCAGGCCCAATGTCCCTTCTACAGTGTCTCATGAAAAACATAATCAGCATTCAGCTGCAAAAGACAGATAAATGAGGGATGAAGACACCAGTCTTCCATAACATTCAGGAGACTGCCCAACCAAGATCTAGATATAGAACAAATAGATTGTACAGTACGGTAGATCCTCTTATCCAATGTCCCCTTTTATCATCAGCTTGACTCTAGTGCAGCAGCTCTAGTTCACACGTTTCTGAATTAAAATAGTATTCAAGCGATTGCTCAGTATAGCTCTATATCTCGATGCTGGACAAGACATCGCTGTTGATGCTAATGATCTTCCTCTTCAAATAATGTATTAAAGGGGGGGGGGGGGCTATGTTTACACTGAGAGGGCTTCGGGGAAGTTTCATCTCGATAACAAGGATCAGTGAAAACATTCCGGAACATTTGTTGCACAAGTCTATGAGGTGTCCGGTGACTAACTATGATGATCAACTAACGCTCACGTTAAGATGGATAAAATTTTGCTCAAAGGAATAAACCAGGGACTGTAAATATTTTGGGCAAATCAATGAAGTGGTTAAGTATGAGTAACTAGGCAAGTTAAAGAAAACTGATTTGATGGAAACGGAATATTCTACGATTGTAGCACACTATACAACGTGCCTTGAGTTGAAGAGGATCAACAGGGTCCGCCCCACAACAGCCGGATTATTCACAGAGTGATGGTTCTCTCTCGTGTAATGATCGTCTTTTGTTTTCTGTCTGGTACAGTTTGTGGTGTCGCACTGTGACTTTGAAGGTGTTTCCAAAGCACCAAATTACAGAGTCAACTGACACATGATAGGTTGAACAGCGCTCGTCAAGGTTTTGCTCGGACAATGGCCACCAAATCACAGTGACATCACCAGGATGAGGTTACCTCTCGCTCATCTGGGAGTCAAAGTTGACCTGACCGTTGAACTTTAGACCAAGTTGACACACACCTCATTGCAAAGCAGCATGGGTATTCCACACCTCACGTTTAATCCTATTGTTATAGATCAAATAAAAAAGGGAAAAGTGAAGAGGGCAGATTGGAAAGAGGGCAGATTGGAAATGGTGTAGATTATTACTGTCTGACGAGTGTCTACAATAAACAGTTATGTGATCTGGCGGCAGGTAGCCTAGAGATTAAAGCGTTGAGCCAGTAACAGGTCGGGTCGCTAGTTTGAATCCCCAAGCTTGTATAAGTGGGCTGGACGATTCTCTTCTCATCACTCATCTTGAAAAAATGTATACTAAAAACATGGAAATCATTCAATCCGCCATCAGTAAGACAATGGAAAAATCAAATGATTTATTATTCAAATGTTGAAATAACGTGGGCGACTGAAAAATAACGAATTGATCCAATTTAAGGCCAAGTGGCAAACAATAATGCAGGCACTAGATGGGGGGTGAGAATGCTGGTCTGGGCAGATGAGAAGTAGTCATTGTTTGTGTGTGTCTTTAAGTTGTTCATCTATAAGTTTGTATATGGAGTAAAACATGTTTATTTATATATATATATATATATTTTTTTTTTAAATTTTTTTTATTAATCATATTTTAGGAATTTTTGAAAAATATATAGATGTGCCCTTGAGCAAGGCACTTAACCCTAATTGCTCCAGGGTTGCCGTTGATAATGGCAGACCCTGGCCATGACCCCATTCTCAAAGGGCCATGTGTCATGACCCCATTCTCAAAGGGTCATGTGTCATGACCCCATTCTCAAAGTTGTTTTTTTTAAAGAAATTATTGAGCTCCGTACGCTGTTCCCATTCTTAGTCTTCATCTTGCCATAGTGTAGGTTGTGAAATACACTATCATTACTGCCATCCTTCAGTCAATGTCGAGAGACACAGTGAGTGAGTGAGTGAGTGAGTGAGTGAGTGAGTGAGTGAGTGAGTGAGTGAGTGAGTGAGTGAGTGAGTGAGTGAGTGAGTGAGTGAGTGAGTGAGTGAGTGAGTGAGTGAGTTGTCAATTCGGCTTTGAGAAAACCAAACAGATGCAAATTCAGAAACCCAAAAAAATGGTTTGATAACAAATGTAAAACAATTAGAAAACACTTAAGACAAATGTCAAATGAAAAACATAAGCAGCAAAACAACCCGGAGCTCTGAAACTCTGAAACAGTATTAACAAACACTAAAACGCAAGAAAATTTACCAAGACAAAGCCACATGAACAAGACAAACTTATTTTGATAATCTATACACAAACATCCCACAAAAAATACTTACAACATAACCAATTAGAAATTCAAGAAAAATTGAACATCCTTGAATCAATCATTAAAATGACCAAAATGTAAATCCCGGGGTGGAGTGGGGGAAGTCAGGCGCAGGAAGCAGAGAGTTCAAGGTAGTGCTGTAGTGTTTAATGCACAAAACTGGTGAACATACACCAACTGCACAGAACACAGGGCGCACACCAAAAACAAATGCCCCAAACATGGGGGACTTAAACAGTCCAGCAAAACCCAAGAACATGGGCAAACCGAGACACACAGACGTGTACACACGTACACCGAACAATCCCGCACAAACAGCAGGCGGGTCTGCTGGATAAAAAAGCCCGACCAATCAGCCTAAAATGAACACAGGTGAAACCAATAAACAGAAAGGGGGGAAAGGGATCAGTGGCAGCTAGTAGGCCGATGACGACGACCGCCGAGCGCCACCCGAACAGGAAGGGGAGCTACCTTCGGTAGGAGTCGTGACACAAAATCCATTAGATTACCCAATCACCCAACAAGAACTAAATGAAAGCTCAAATCTCTAAAAACCAAAGAAGGCTAGTTGTCTAGATAACATCAGAATGTGTGGTTAAATTGTTCAACATGGTTTTAACTTCTGGCTACTTCCCTGATGTGTGGAACCAGGAGCTCATCTCCCCTACCCACAAAAGTGACCCCAAAACTTACAGGGGAATTTGCGTTAACAGGAACTTGGGAAAGGTTTTCTGTAGCATTTTGACTTCAAGAACTCAAACTTTTCTTAATAAAAAAAATGCAATAAGTAAATGTGAAATTGGATTTCTCCCCAACCATTGCGATACTGACCATATATACACCTTTTGTACACACTAATTAATAAACACGTCCACCCCAAAAAGAGAGGGCAAAATCTTTGCTTGTTTTATTGACTTAAAAAATGATTTGATTCTATTAGGCACGATGGGCTATTCTACAGAACTCTCCAAAGTGGGCTTTGTATTAAGGTGTATGACGTAATAAAATGTATATACACAGAAAACAAGTGTGCAATAAAAATCAAAAATCAAGAACATAATTATTTTCACAACGTTGAGGTGTGAGAAAAGGCTGCAGTTTGAGTCCAAACCTTTTCAACATTTATATCAATGAGTTAGCGGACATGTTGGACCACCCAGCCCCAGGACTCACATTATTTGACACAGAGGTGAAATACCTGCCATATGCCTATTATTTGGCTCTTCTATCACCAACCGAAGAAGGTCTATATTTCCATCATTTGGCCCTGGCAGTACATTTAAAATAAACAAAAATTATGATTTTCCAGAAATAACCCATATGTCAGAAACACAAATATAAATTCACCCTGAACAATACCACGCAAACACAAAAAATTACTCACACCTTGGTCTGACCATATCTGCATCTGGAAACTTGAATATGGCAGTGAATGCACTCAAAGAAAAAGCCCGCAGAGCACTGTATGCAATAAAAATGAAATTATTCAAAAACAACATCCCAATTAGAATTTAGACCAACATTGTTGATAGTGTAATCCTACCAATAGCTATTTACGGAAGTGAAGGTTGGGGGCCGCTCAATAATAAACTGGACTTTAAAATGTGGGACAAACATCCTATTGAAGCCCTACATGCAGAATTATGTTGTAAAATTCTACAAGTCCAAAGAAATACACCAACTAATGCATGTAGGGCAGAATTGGGATGCTTCCCAGTGGTAATGAAAATACAGAAAATAAAGTTTTCTGGCTACATCTAAATTCAAGTCCAAATTCAAGTCTGTAATTTAAAGCACTTCAAACCCAAGAGATGAGCCCAGAAACGGGCCCTATCAGTCAGCTGGTGTTGGACCTAACCAACCAAGATGACACCAGCACTGCTTCAAAATAAATAGTTAAAATAAACTAAATCATGAACCAATCAAAGGACTCACATTTACAACATTGGAAAAACTAAACAAAATCCCAAAGCCGACTAAATTGCTATCTGGCCCTAAATAGAGAATATGAATTGGCTGATTATCTCTACTCTGTCAGAGATACGAAGCAGAGACAGATCCTTACCAACTACAGACTGACAGAGAGAGACAGAGACAGATCCTTACCAACTACAGACTGACAGAGAGAGACAGAGACAGATCCTTACCAACTACAGACTGACAGAGAGAGACAGAAACAGATCCTTACCAACTACAGACTGACAGAGAGAGTCAGAGACAGATCCTTACCAACTACAGACTGACAGAGAGAGACAGAGACAGATCCTTACCAACTACAGACTGACAGAGAGAGACAGAAACAGATCCTTACCAACTACAGACTGACAAAGAGAGTCAGAGACAGATCCTTACCAACTACAGACTGACAGAGAGAGACAGAGACAGATCCTTACCAACTACAGACTGACAGAGAGAGACAGAGACAGATCCTTACCAACTACAGACTGACAGAGAGAGTCAGAGACAGATCCTTACCAACTACAGACTGACAAAGAGAGACAGAGACAGATCCTTACCAACTACAGACTGACAGAGAGAGACAGAGACAGATCCTTACCAACTACAGACTGACAGAGAGAGACAGAAACAGATCCTTACCAACTACAGACTGACAGAGAGAGACAGAAACAGATCCTTACCAACTACAGACTGACAGAGAGAGACAGAGACAGATCCTTACCAACTACAGACTGACAGAGAGAGACAGAGACAGATCCTTACCAACTACAGACTGACAGAGAGAGACAGAGACAGATCCTTACCAACTACAGACTGACAGAGAGAGACAGAAACAGATCCTTACCAACTACAGACTGACAAAGAGAGACAGAGACAGATCCTTACCAACTACAGACTGACAGAGAGAGACAGAGACAGATCCTTACCAACTACAGACTGACAGAGAGAGACAGAGACAGATCCTTACCAACTACAGACTGACAGAGAGAGACAGAAACAGATCCTTACCAACTACAGACTGACAGAGAGAGACAGAGACAGATCCTTACCAACTACAGACTGACAGAGAGAGACAGAGACAGATCCTTACCAACTACAGACTGACAGAGAGAGACAGAGACAGATCCTTACCAACTACAGACTGACAGAGAGAGACAGAGACAGATCCTTACCAACTACAGACTGACAGAGAGAGACAGAAACAGATCCTTACCAACTACAGACTGACAGAGAGAGACAGAGACAGATCCTTACCAACTACAGACTGACAGAGAGAGACAGAGGCAGATCCTTACCAACTACAGACTGACAGAGAGAGACAGAGACAGATCCTTACCAACTACAGACTGACAGAGAGAGACAGAAACAGATCCTTACCAACTACAGACTGACAGAGAGAGACAGAGACAGATCCTTACCAACTACAGACTGACAGAGAGAGACAGAGGCAGATCCTTACCAACTACAGACTAACAGAGAGAGACAGAAACAGATCCTTACCAACTACAGACTGACAGAGAGAGACAGAGACAGATCGTTACCAACTACAGACTGACAGAGAGAGACAGAGACAGATCCTTACCAGGTAGAAACAGAATGCACTTTCTCCTTTACTGTGATGCATATTCCTCACCAAGAGATTCATTATTCACAGAAATGACTATATTTATTCCAAGTTTTAACTTATTAAACCCAGAGGAAAAACTAAAAGTACTCATGGGCAAATGAGCAATGGCTCCTCTAGCAGCCAAATATCTACTTGCCTGCCACAGCCTGAAGGGCACTGAATAACAATATCTGCAAAACGTAGTTATTATTAGTATTATTGTTATTACTATTATTGTTGTTGCTGTGATTATTAACCCAAACAGCAGTGATATGGGTAGTAGGGGTGATGGTAATGATAGCAGTTTAGTGATGATGGTTGTAGTAGTAGTAATGATGATGGTAGTTGTAGTACTGATGTAATGGTGAGGATGACAGTTAGTTAGATATAAATTAATTATAGTTTAACTTCCCATGTTTAGCTTTTTATATTTAATATATTTCTACTACTGATAGTTAGCATGTCATTATTGTTACTTTTTTACTTTATTTGTTATTATTATTATCTACTACCAGTTTATAGAGAAAGAGAAAGAGAGAGAGAGAGAGAGAGAGAGAGAGAGAGAGAGAGAGAGAGAGAGAGAGAGAGAGAGAGAGAGAGAGAGAGAGAGAGAGAGAGAAAGAGAAAGAGAAAGAGAAGAGAGAGAGAGAGAGAGAGAGAGAGAGAGAAAAGGAGAGAGAGAGGTAGATAAAGAGAGAGAGATAAAAAGACAGAGAAAGAGAGAAAACAGAGTGATAGAGAGAGAAAAGAGAGAGAGAGAGAGAGATAGAGAGAGGAGGAAAGATAGAGAGAGGGGGAGAAAGAGAGAGAGAAAGAGAGAAGAGACAGAGATGGAGAAAGATAGAGAGAAAAAGAGAGAGAGAGAGGTTGGGAAGGATGGGCAATGAGATAGAACGAGACGAAGGACAAAGGCTGTGTGTCATGTGCCATAACGGCAGCGGCTCAATACGATACGACGATGATGAAAAGGATTGCAACCATAACGATGGAGGCCGGACTGAGCTGTCTTCTCCCAAGAGTGTGCAAGGCTGTCATCAAGGCAAAGGGTGGCTACTTTCAAAAATATAAAATAGAAAACATACTTAGTTACTACATGATTCCATATGTGTTATTTCAGAATGTTGATATCTTCACTATAATTCCACAATGTTGAAAATAGTAAAAATAAAGAAAAACCCTTGAA